>NC_045141.1:5838957-6138957 GCF_008831285.2 Nymphaea colorata | reverse complement strand
ACATTCATGACATGGGAAATTATGCAAGATGTATGTTCACTTCCGCTGGATTGAGAGAAAATCCTCATTTTGCCTCTGATCATATCTATTTAAAAGTCGGTTCCTTGATTGTTCAACACCTCCCTCACTCTAGAAAAAATCCTAGCCTTGCCCCTGACCACATTATCAAAAGGTCATTTTACAATTTCTTATATTTGATGCATACAATAAGGTTTGCATCCTTACATTGTAACCTCTAACCATTTTTTTCCATTTAATTGCTTCAATTTGCTTTTGAAATAATTGATGAAAATTTTCATAATTTACCACCTATTTTTTAGATATCAATTTCTAGTAGATCTTATCACAACTTGCTACATCATATTTGGATAAAAAGAATAGAAATAATACTTAAGAAAGGAAAGAAAAGGTAAGAAAGAGATTAATGATGGGGAAGGAAAAGAAATGAAATGGGGAAGGAATGACCTTTCTTTTCCATCACAACCCTTCCATTTTTGCAAGGATTGAAAATATACCGGTTAGTCATTTCCTTTCTATCCTTCCCTTTTCCTTTCCTTTCCTTTTAGACACGAATTTTCACTCTCCTTTCCTTTCCCTCTTCTTTAATTAGCTACCAAAACATAGTAAATCCTATTTTTATCCCTTTCTCTCAATTTCCCTCCATCCAAACATAGCATAAATCATCAAGCTCGCCATTTCTTTGTCCATTCAATATGAATAAACTTTGATTGTTTAGACTTTCTTGTGAACTGCTCTTCCATCCTTTTTGCTCTTCAAAACCCCATTATCTTGCAATTGTTTCCTATGTACATATACAAGCCCTTCTTGGTATCTGGTCATATTCATTAAAATTGTAAGCTTTTCTTTCCTAGCTGCTGGAGCCCTCATTTTCTTCCATCGCAATCTTGTTCACCCCTGGCATCGTTCATTCCGGCCATAGAGGAAGGTTTCTTATTCATCGCAATAGAGCTTTCTTCTTCTCATGGTGGGTACCTATCTCCCTCCTCTCTCGTGACCCTTTTTCTGGTCCCATTCTTGTCTCATGCTTTTTGTTTTGTTTCTAATAAGAAGAAGAGAAGTATCAGTAGTATTGGCACTGGTTTTTCCATCCCTTGTACAAGAACTCTTCACCTCCCATTGTAATAGGTAACAATCAGATATTTTCCAATCGAGTTCTTTGCTCTTTCCCCCTCTCTTCCCTTTGCATTTTTGAGTTTTCTTTACTCACTTTGATAACAAAATCGAGCAAAACTTCTCCACCCTTTCCTTTTTTGAATGACTCATTATCAACTTCTCTTGTTACAACCTGGTACTGTATATGTAGCTGCAAGCAAAACTTGCTCCATCAATAGTCATCCGATTCATCAATTCTAGGTTCCTCAAGTCCTAACCTCTCTCCTCCTCTCTGCTTCACTTCTGTCCCCCACACCCATGCACAAAAGAATAAAGGAAAAACATCACTGGCATTTAAACTCACAAGCTTGTTCTTGACTAAGCACAATCTGTGTTCTATCATTTTGTTTGATTTTTTTCTTTGTTGGTGTAGATTCCCTAGGTCTTCTTGTTCAGTACCTTGGGTAGCTATTCCTAATATGAGAATGTCGGATGATGCCAAAAATCTAGCAGAAATCATCCCAAGTGGGATTCTTCTCATAGGAAAATACAAGAAAGAAACAACACCAAGCTCCATACCAGTGCTATTTTATGCACACCTTGTTCAATATGTTCAAATTTTCTAGATTTCTTTAGGAGGCGATTCAGAGGTTCAAGCTTTTGATAGCATTGGGTTATTACTTCATTTTAGCATCAAAGAGTTCTTAAGTTACTCACATCCCTTTTTTTCATGTTTTTGGATGCTAGATAGAGTGAGTACACTAGCTACCACTAGCCAACCTTGTTTTGCTTTTGTCTGGCTTGGATAAAGTTGAGTTTTCTATTAGATGAAGGTTAAAGTACACACGGGGCCAATTTGGTATTTGACATTTTTATTCCACCCCATCAAAGCCTTTTATTAAATACCCGGCATTTTAATGCCAGAGATTCAAACACCATGCAGCCTTGTCCTTCTGTTACATTTCACCCATGTGTTCTTGTTCTGGGCATGCGTTTTTCTAGTGCTTTTTTTTTAACTTAGGAATAGTTAGTCTTTCAACTAAGGCAGATAATCTTTTGTTGTTCCTTTCTTTACCAGAAGTTTTATCCTTGTTTTGTGAAAAGACCTTCATTGAAAACAACATTATCTTGTTGTTCAAATAATTTGGTTAAAGGTATCATAGCACAACATACCAAGAAACAAACATATATATGCCTTAAGTTCAAATTTTTTCATTATCTGTTTGTAGGATCTCTTCAAGTTTATTTAGAATTTTAGACCAACAACCAAGTGAAAAAGAGAAAATAAGAAGTTCCAAAATGTGACTTATGGTAAGATCGGACGCTCCATTGTGGAACTTCTTCCTAGCTGGAATAGATAGTCCAATTCCCACCTGTAGTGCCACATATGATAGTTTCTTATCTTAAACAATGCAGTAGTTTCTTTACTTGGTTTAGATCTTGATTGTCTCTTGGTAATATTAGTGGATGGTATAATTGAAACCTTCCTCTTCATCGGGGATCAAGAGGGAGAGCAGGGTCAAGGATCGATGGTGTCAGGTGAGCCAGCAAGCAAGCGACGGGCGGCAGCAACTTCACCAGAACATCACGGTGGCACAGGGGGGGTGACAAAGGATCTTCACCCAAACGGTGACGAGGGATCCTCTGTCCAAACTGAACAGTGACGATGCAAGCCTCTCGAGCATAGTAGGAAAAATCAAAACCAACTTGGCTCTGATACCATGAAGAAATAGTAAAACAAGAGAACAATAAACGAACACAGATTTAATGTGGAAAACCCCTCAACAAGAGGGAAAAAACCACGGGTGAGGAGGACTGGTGCCCACTAGCAGCCGGACACTCTCTCTCTTAGATTTTCATTCACACACCAAAATTAGGGTTAACACAGGTTAAGAAGGGCCAAAACAGTAACACCAGATTGGGTCCAGATCCAGACCCGGATAAGTGACCCAAAACACTACATGTCAACACTTCTAAATCACTCTAAGTGCTTTCTCTAAACTATTGATAGTAAAATATTTAGCCAAAGAAGAAATATATTAGGTAGAACAATCAATGTTCTTGTGAATCAAGAAGTTGGTGAAGTTTGCTTGCTATCACACCTTGCTGGGCCAAATTACATTGAATGAAAAAAGGGTAGAGGTAGAGATGTTGCGATTGTCATAATTAAACCAGCTGCCTGCTAGCATCTCATGGCTATGGCAAATCTTCATTGTCATGCATATGAACAAGGCAACAGAAAAACATGGTTCTGCACAAAAAGCAATACGTGAAGCAAAACTAAATAAGTAATCATATGTGTTGAAAATTTATTTATCAGCAGTAGTTGATATGATCAATGAAGAAAGCAGTCTGAATTGAGAAGCGATGCCAATATGGGAGACAAAATTTCAGAAAAGGAAAGTAACCAATTCCCTGGTAATAGAGTGTGATACGGTTGCCTTATAAGCTTATTCACATGTATCTATAAAATAATCTCATTTTCTGTATTTAATAGCATATATAGATAAAATATACATAGTTGATATCATTATAATCTGGATCAATTAAAATGTAGCTCCAACTTGTTCAACTAATAAAATTTATTTCATTCTTTCCTAAAAACTGGTGCACAAAGCATGGGCTTGATGACCAAGATAAGCTTTATGGCACATATTGACACATGTTGCATACTACCTAGAACTGGTGATGAGGGATCATACAACTAAGCTGAGTCTAGTTTCAGATTGGTTCCTTTACAATTAAATACCATCTTAAACTATTTGATTTCTGCTTTCATTGGGGCAACTGCATTCTTTTATCTGATGTTTTAGATTACCATTGTAAGACACAATGGCAACAACTTAATTATTTCTTGTTCATGGGAAGTCTAGTCATTGCTGGAAACAAGTTGTCAAATTTCCTCTCATTTCTCTATTTGATTTCCACCTTCAGGTGATTTGATTGTTTCATATGATTTTTTAGATTAGCATTGTAAAACGTAATGAAAGCAGCTTATTTCTTGTTCATGTCATGCCCAATCATCATTGGACTCCCAAGTTGCCAAATTCCCTCTCATTTCCCTATTTGATTTATAATTCAGTTGGGTGCTTGTGTCATTCCATCTGTTGCTTTAGATCAACAACTGTGAAGCACAAACAACTTAACTATTGCTTGTTTATAGCAAGTCTAGACATCCTTCTACTAAAAAGTTAAAACTCTAGCTAAGTGTTGACTTCTCTCCTAGGTTAATTTTCTCATAATTCTTGACGAAACATAGCTTCAGTCACTTGTCATCTTCATTTGGGGGAACTACAGAAAGGAAGCAAAAGTACCAACTACAGTGATCTTAAGATAAATTGGTAATGTAACTATGAAATTGCAGCCAGTTGAACTAATCATCTTTTTGGACAAGGAAAGCCAACTATTGGCCAAGAAGACTAATATTACTTGCCCTTGATACCAGCATCACCCCTGACATTGAATCATCATTAACCATTTGGAATGAAAATAAAGCTTCACAAATAGGAAAAGAAAAGGACAAATCAAAGGTGGTAACAACGGGTAGTTTTATCAATACAACTGAAAATGGAAAGCAGAAGTTCACACAAGAAACAGAAAACCGAAGAGTAATAAGAGCAAAGAACTAGCATGTTGAACCACTAATCCACTTTAATAAACCTTTTAGAGCTTTTCAAAACCACTGATTTCGACTCTCAGGATTTTCATGAAACAAGTACATATTATTATATTAACTTATCGAATAGATGTGAATTAGTTTATTGCCTTTATCTCAATCATATCTTGTGAGCACAAATGACATTGTTCCACTGCTTCTGTTTTAAATTATTTATCTTTTTAGGTAATTTGCTGAAATTTCTTTCATATCTGGTCTAGTTAATGCACTGGGTATCTCATTGATGATTTTCATTGCAAAAATTTAAGGTTTAGATAGCCACTTTCATTCCTATTCCCTAATATATGTGAACACAAATAGAACAATATGATAAAACTAAAGCTAACGAAGCATTATCAAGAATGAATGACTAAACTACAATTGCAGAAGTATAAATGTGTTATCAATCTTATGATCTGAATGACTACATTTAAGTGAATACAGTGGGGGAATGACATGGTAGTCTAGAACTTCTTCCTAGTTTTCTTTGTATAGATGGTAGTTAGTGGGACCTAATTATGTAGGGAAGGAGCTGCCATTTTTCATTCCATCCACCACCAGGGAAAAAATTCAAGCATCTCAAAGTCTTTATTTATGTTGAAAGATTTTCTCACCGACAACCAGAAGGGAAACATAGGTGGTGGATGGTAATGGTGAAAGACGGTTCATGTACAATTTAATCCTGCTGCTTAAAATTACTTAGGGTCCACTTGGTCCGTTTGTCGAACCCGTGGGTCGGGCAAGCAATTGAGGATGTATATATCCTGTCTCTCGCTACCGCCATGAAATCTTGGCCAGCTGATCAAAGCTTCACCCAGCTGTGGCTTAGGCCTGCTGGTCGTTCCTTTCTATATGAGACACAAATATACAAAAAAAGAGTGGGGCAAGAAACACGATGACAGGATCTTGATTTTCTCATCTTACACCACTTCTTTTTCCTCACTTCCTCCTATCCTACTTCTTCCTGTTATTCTCTTCATTGGGTGGGAAGGCTAGGAAATAAAAAAAAAATGACAAAAACTCCAATAAGATGTGGAAAAGCAGTGACTGAAGAGGGCCCAATAAATACTAATGGCTCTGAAGTTTCAAACAAGAATGATCATCGTACTTTGATGAGAGTTGAGATACAAATAAAGAGAGAGGGAGAGGGAGAGAAATGAATCATGAAATCAGTCCCAAATTCAATGAAAAACAGCAAGAGGCAGAATAATGGGATCGCCAAGCTCGTCTGTTCCACCACCTGCTTCACTAGGTCACCCATGTCTTCCGCTCCACCGCTTCACCTTGCAGGAGGAAGGGAAGGGAGCTGCAAAGGGAAAGGGCACAGCAGCAGCAGCAACAACGGCTGTCTTGCGAGACGAGAGAAGCCCTATGCAAGACGAGGGAAGCCCTAACGGGTACTTTTCTAATTCCAAAAATTTCTTTCCACCCTCGGGGGTAAGATGAAATTTCCAGAATAATTATTCCAGAAAATCATCCAACGACCACACTTTTAGTTCCTTGTTTGATGGAGAGGAAATTTTTTTAAAAAAAATTGAAATTTTTTTTAAAAATTGAATTTTTTTTCCTTGGCTACGGTACATTTCCACGCGATCAAACGGGTAAAAGAAAAATTTTTCTCGTGAAACATTTTAGGTTGTCTATGCTAGGGAAAGTAGCAGTAATGGAGGTGCCTTTGGAGCCCTCAGCCCTCAAAAGGAGGAGCGGCGGTGGCAACTTTGTCACCAGAACCTGTAGGCTCATCAAAAGCATGCCTACTGGGGAAACATGCCAGAGGCTTGTCCATGGAAAACTCTCTCTCTCTCTCTCTCTCTCTCTCTCTCTCTCTCTCTCTCTCTCTCTCTCTCTCTCTCTCTCTCTCTCTCTCTCTCCTCTTACTTTTTTTGTTGCAACTTTTCTTCTTCTAGACATGGACCACTAGAAACGCATTTCAAACAGCTAGGGCAGCATGCCCAGCATGGGGGACGAGGTCTTCTTCATAGCTGGAGGTGAAGAAGAAGACAAAAGACACCGATTCTAGCAAGAGGAAGTGTATCTTTTAACTAAAAAGCCCTAACCCTAGTCGCTTCCTCTGACGGGAATGCAGCAAAGTTGGAAACCAAATCTGAGTTCGATTGGCATATCCTAGCTTCTGCCGAGACGAGCGGAGTAGAGTTGGGCACTAATGGAGAGTTTGTCGACTTGCAAGATTTCTTTCAACACAGGTACAATCAATTTATCATTAATTTAGAACACTGACAAGTTGTAAACACTTATTGCTTCAAATTTCTTGGTGAGCAAGTTTGCAATCTTTGTTGCCCTTACCTTGTGCTACTTTCCGAAGCAATAGATGTAATAGAATTCAGCTTTTTCACTCCCTTTCCTTTGTTCTTCAAGCTTAAGAGAAGCGAGACCAATGATTACAAAAATGAGAAATAAAATTCAGTTTCTTATATAGTGCTTTTTAATTATATTAGATGTCAAGTAAATGCACATATCTTGTTAGAGATATTGATCTAAAGAATGATCAAGTGAGAAAAGATAACCTTGATGGTGACAATGTCTGGATATGCTTTATAATTACATTAGATGTCAAGTAAATGCACATATATTATTAGATATATTCATCTAAATATTGATCGAGTGAGAAAAGATAGCCTTGATAGAAACAAGGTGTGGGTATCACATTTCATGTTCTTGGATCACTGTGACATAAATGGATTCTATGAAAGAAATATCTGTTTATTCTTATTTCTCCTGTCAAATCCACAAAATTATATCTCCTCAGTGTCTAATACATCTGAGTGTGAAGTTACATCTATAACCAAGCTGGGTTCTTCAAGGGTGTAATTGCAACCTTGATTTGCAAGTAGTTTTGCAGGCTATAAGCACATTTCTCTCTTCCCGGACCACTCATCTTGAACCCGCCAAAAGGAATTGCAGCGTGAAAAACAAAATAGCAGTTGATCCAAAAACAACCTACTCTTAGCGCCTGCATCAAAGTATTCACAGCAATGTTATCACTGCCGTATCGTATCGTGTATCGGTCGGGCCGACCTATACGCCGTATCGTAACGTATCGTAAAATTAATTTTTTAACTTGTAAAAAATATTAAAAATTTATAAAAAATAGAAAAAATCAGAAAATTCTAAAAAAATAGAAAAAACTAGTAAAAATCAGAAAAATTCATGAAAAATGTATTTAAAGGAACATTCATCATTCATATATATGAAGTATGAACTATGAAGTATAAATATGAACAAGACATTCCAAAATAAGAAATCAAACATTCAGAAAACAAAATAACATACTAAGCAACCTAAGAGTATTCAATTACATCACAATTCATAAGTTCAAAAGTCAAAACTCAAAACATATTGACATAGTTTACAAAACTCAAAACAAAAAGCATCGTCAATCGTCATTTGCATCATCATCTTCATTCTTCCTCATCATCTTCATTTTCTTCATTAACTGCTTCTTCTATCCCCTCTGTTGCAAATGGAATGTCACCAACATTCCATTGCTCCCCCCCAGCCTCTCCTTCATCAATAATCTCTATTGCTCCTTCAACGTTCAAAAAATCAAGATCGTCCTCATCAAGTATTGCAGATGGTTCTTCTTCAACCCAAGAATCTAATATATCAAAACGGTCAATGAAGATAGGATCATATTGATTGTGATGCTTCCTCGTAGATGTTGTTTCTAGTTGCCTAACAAGAAAAAAAATTAACAAATTGTTAGAGATTAAAATATATATTAGAATTTGCTATTTTTGTATAACAAATGTTTACCTTTGTCTCAACTTCATATTATAACGAACGTAAACAAGGTCATTCAACCTTTTATGTTCCAGCCTATTCCTCTTTTTACAGTGGATGTGTTGAAATACACTCCAATTTCTTTGACATCCAGTTGCACTACATGTTTGGCTGAGGATTCTAAGTGCAAGCTTCCTTAATTCTGGGCAATCAGGCCCAAACCTTTCCCACCACAAATCTAATAACAAATGGAAAGTAAAAATGTTGTCAGAATAAATATGTGAGAAGGTAGAATAAAAGCTAAACAACAAAAAAAAAGTATAAAGTCTCTTTTTCCAATACTTGGATGCATAGTTGTCCTGCATCGAACTGCAGTGTCTCTCGCCATGGTACCAGAAGTTGTATCATATTTGTTGATCGACATATGGATAGCGTCTTGTTCTTTACTATCACTTACTAATACATCAATACAATCCAACATGCCATACTCGACCTCTCTGTCCTTCTTAAAAGTGGGAAGATATCTAATAGCTGGATTTAGGTAGTAGGCTGCTGCATGAAGTGGGCGATGAAGTTGTCCAGACCACCTTTCATCTATAATCTTCCATATAGGCATGTACAACTTCTTTTTCCCCTTCATATTATCTCTAATGGTCTCCTTGGCTCTGTCCATAGACTCATATAAATATCCAATAGAAGGTCTATCTTCACTATCAACTAATTTGAGGACTTTCACTAGAGGTACACAAATCTTCAATAAGTGCACACATGATTCCCAAAAGTCAGCATCGAAGATGGTATCCACAACTGTCGTAGCCTTTATTTTATAGGCATGTGGATATGCAGCCCAATCATCACTTGAAAACATCTGCCTGAGAGAAGTTATTTTCTTGACTATACCTTGCACAGTCAAAACATTTGTAGCAAACCATGTTTGTGTAGGTCGAATCAATTCAGTCCCATTTGTGAATTTTCTCATCAAATTCAAGACATAAGCATGATTGTAAATAAACTTCGTGATTTCTTGGCATCCATGAACTATCAACTTCATATCATCTCTTTCACCAAGATCCTGAAGCATAAGATTTACACAGTGACCAGCACATGGACTCCAATAAAATGTCTCATATCGTGCTGCTAACATTTCACCTGCAGTTTTATAATTTGCTGCATTATCAGTGATAAATTGTACGACATTTTCAGGCCCAACTTCTTCTATAACTTTAACAAAAATCCCAAACAACACATCAGTAGTCTTAGGAGTATCAGACAAATCAACAGATTTTAAGAACATAGTACCAAGAGGGCAATATACAAGGAAGTTTACCAATGTTTTGTTCTTGATGTCTGTCCACCCATCTGCCATTACACTGCATCCTGTAGCTTTCCAGCTCAATTTTAATTCATCACAATATGTCTTCACATCTCTAACTATATTGTTGAGAATTTTACCTCGCAATTTAAGAAAAGAGGGCATTTTATACGCTCGCCGTACACTAGCAATCGCGTCTGCTATAGGCTGATAATGATAAGAGTTTGCTGCATTGAAGGGAATGGATGCATCATAGAACCACCTTCGTATGGTTCATCTGCTGCTTCAATAATATCCTTTGATTGCATGGCTATACGAATCTCAGGCTGAGCACCAGCAGCAGTATAATTGGGAAAAAAATTCTTGATCGAACCAGACATATTGCTCGACCTCATAGTAGGTACTCTACCACCACCAATACGACCACTATGACTCCTGCCACGTCCTTGTGAAACTGAACTTATATTTGCACCTCTTCTTTTTCTGGTTGCAGTTGCAGAAGAACCACCTCCACGCATGATGCCTTTCCCTTTAGGTGTTCCCAAACTGACACCAACATCTTCTTCTTCAAGTTGAAAATCTTCACCTTCACTTTCTTCCTCTTCATGTGGGTCCTCATATCCTTCCTCTGCATCTTCCATTTCCTTTTCAATCCTACTTGCTTTCACTGCATCAAGAAGCTCCTGACACTGGTGCTTTACATACGCTGGCAATGGGTTCTCTTGGGAGCCATTGCATTGAGCCACATCACTGTGTGTACCAGCTATATGGTGTTTAAAGCAATAATTGCACTTAACTCTTAATCTATCTTTGAGATTCACCCTTGTACACCACTGCCATGCAGGATCCGACATTATATCTTCACAAAACAAGTAAAAACATACAAATAAATGTAGGAAATAAGACAAATGAACAATTCAACGGCAAAAATGAGTTATTTCTTACCTTCTTGGTGTTAAAAACCAAAAAACCTTCTTTCTCCAAGCTTCCCACCATCCCAAGACTCCCCACAACGAGAAAGAAAGCTTCTTCACCGGCAAATCTTGATGCAATGGAGAAAATCTCTCCCTCCCACGTCTCTAGCAGCGTTGAGAAACAAGAAAAGAGAGAGAGAGAGAGGAGCATCTGTTTCAAAATAAAACACAAAAAAAGGGGGCCCTCGGGCCCCTTTTTTAATTTCACCCCCATACCGTGCGATACAGGGGTGTATCGCACGTATCGTGTGATACGGTCACCGTATCGCACGATACGTACGCGTATCGTATTTAAACAGTGTATCATATAGGTTTTCTTAACCTATATGATACGTATCGTATGATACGCGTCTGTATTGTACGATACGGATAACATTGATTCACAGTATCGAGGTTCTTCATGAAGACACCTCCTGCCAGTCCATAGGGAGACTGATTTGCTCTCCTTATGACTTCATCCAATCTTTGTCATCAGTTTAAACATCAGTAGATTGAGACACTTTATTAGTAAAATACATGATGTACTGAAATCTGAGAACTTTGAGTTCCTACTTGAACTTCAAGATAGTTTGTCTGGACAAATAATTCATCTGTGGCAATTGGCACGTCATCCTATCGAGCAGAATTCAGCATTATAGCTTGCTTATGATGGACTTGGAATTAAAGAAAGCAAGTACCTTGACATCTAAAAATATTGTTGGCTTATTATAGTAGCCTTTATCGCCCAGTCTTTCACCCCTGCTTCCAGAGTAGCTCCATGATAAATCCTAGATCTTATGTACTTAGTATCTTCTCAAACTATGTTATATCTATCTGCACTCATTTTCCAAAAGAGGTATATAAGCTATATAACATGGCAGTTCTACATGACACTGCTACCACCATTTGACTCTCAATTTCACACAATACCCAGGGAACCACTAGGCCTTTCTAATGAGGGATCAGTTTATGAAAGAGATGTCTCTATCTCTTTTCTTTTCCAAAATATTTTCCCTGGTTTGGTTTTTGTGTAGTACCATTTAATTCTTTAGAGGTCTGTATAATCAATATTCTTTTGTGACTTTGTCCCTCTTTTGTTTTATTTAGCTATAAGCAACTAGTTTGTTCTCTTGATTCATGTTTCTTTGACATTATATTATTTGTGTTTTAATGTAGGAAGAGCTTCATTTAGCTCTCTTCAAGAACAGAAAGAAGGGGCACCTATTTGCAACCCAGGTAACCTTGGATGTCATTTTAATGTATTCAATTCAAATTTGATCACAACATAATTGTCATCCATGCTTGATAAATATTCTGAACATTTGCACACTTTATCTCTTTTTGTGTCTCTCTATGTGTTTTGAGATGATGTTGTCCCACTTTCTCTTGTTCCTTTGCCTATACCATTATGATACCTATGTACTATTGTGTTTCTTCAAAATGACTTATTGTATGTGTTAGGCTAGTGCATTGGTTCAATGTTGGGGGGAAATGTCCCTTGTAGTATTTGAAAACTTTGTCGTTAATGCAGATATGGTCAAGCCTTTCCTATTTCTGAGGAGGTTCTTGACTCTAATTTCTATCCTTCAATTGGGAAGGCTAAGGAGTGGTTTTTGTGGATCCTTTATACTAATAAAAAGTCTCTTTTTCAAATTTGACATTGAATTTTTGTAGATAGAATGGTCTGGAAGTGATGCAACATTGCAACTATTACAGCTTTCTCTAACACTGTTGGTTATGCACTGCAGGTCAATCTTGTTTAAACTGGATGCTAGTGATGTTTGCCTTGTGTAGAAAAGATATGCGTTCTATAATATATCAACATTGATTAAATGTTGCAATTTTATACTTATATGATCCAAAGCTGGAGCATCAAATGCCTTATGTAGTACATAATGCTGATTTTTTTAGGCTGATTTCAGATTCTCCTTAGTTGAAATCCATGGCTGAAGCAGAATTTGAATTTTACAATTGTATGTGTTGAAACATATTAGATGGGTATCGGGACCGGGTCTGGATCCATACCTGATCCATCGTGTAACCCTTGTTGGGCCTTACTTAAAGATTGTAACCCTAATTTTGTGAGTGTTAATGAAATCTTAAGAGAGAGAGAGAGTCTGGTTGCTAGTGAGCACTAGTTCCTCCTCATCCATGGTTTTTTCCCTCTTGTTGAGGGTTTTTCCATGTTACATCGTGTTCATCGTATTCCTTTTTTTTATTTTTCGTGTTTCTACATGGTATCAGAGCCAACGAGTTTGGGAAATTTTTTGGCGATCATGAAGTTCTGGTCATGATCGTTCTCTCACTCGCTGCTACTACCGCCGCCACCACCACCGCCGCCACCGCCATCGCCGTTGCCGCAGTCGCTGCTGCCGCCGTGAAGTTTTGGCATCTCACTGGCGTCTCTCTATTTCCGCTGCTGTTGTCCTTCTGCCTGACACCAGTGCTGCCGCCGAACATCACCACTGTGGTATCCTGCTCCACCGTCGCCCCACTCAGCGTCACCAGTTCTGCCTGCCGACGCTCTTCTCTCTGCCGCACGGTTCCGGTCGTTACTCGCCCGACACCTCTCTTGCTTCCTGCTATCGCCCGACGCCCCTTTGTCTCTGCACCGCCCGACGGTTCCTGTTCATTCGGTTCAGTGCTGCCCTTTCTATCTAGCGCTGCCTCTACGCCCTACGTCAGTGTTCTCCTGCGGGATCTGCTGTAGAGTTCCAGCACCCCTGCTCACGCCAGTTGCTGTGTGCTCCCAATTGCCGCGACTGCCCTTTGTCACTGCAGGTACCTAGCGTCTGCTGTGTGGTTCAGGCGAGTGTCTCCTGCTATGTTGTTTGTGACGCCGAGTGTTACAGCTCCTAAGACTCTTGTTGGGTTTGGTGCTATTCCTCTTGGCATTGTTATCAGCTTTGATTTGGGTGTTGGTGCACTTTTTTGTTCCAGGAGAAATTTGGGTGTTCTATCGACGTGATGGCGGACTCCCGTATGGGAGAGTGGATCATCGATAGTAGCGCTACTCACCACATGACCGGCGATCTTAAAGTCTTTCATGGGTATAAGCTTTCGTCAGGAAAGGAACGTGTTTCTCTTGCTGATGGTTCATCTATCTCTGTGGCTGGGAAAGGGAGTCTCCCACTTTTGAACAAGTTCTTAGTCCACAATGCTCTACATGTTCCCCATCTTCCCTTGAACCTCTTGTCAGTTAGCAAGATCACGAAAGAGTTGAATTGCGAACTTATCTTTTTTGTTGATCGCTGTGTTATTCCGGACTTGGTGACAGGTAAGAGGATTGGGATTGGTCTGACTTCTGATGGGCTATATCGTTTACCTATGCGTACTGCTCAGGCTCTCATGACGGCAGTCAGTCAAGCAACAAAGAACAAAGAGGACTCCCTTCAGTTGATTCTACGTTTGCATGAGTGCCTTGGACACCTGCCTTTTGGACTTCTTAGACAGTTGTTTCCTGATTTATGTTTCAGGTTAGATATGACTATGGTGTCCTATGATGTCTGTCACCTGGCCAAACATGTTAGGGCTTCATACCCTTTGTATAGCCATCGGTCTAATGAGGTATTTACCATGATTCATGATTCATTCTGATGTGTGGGGGCCTTCAGGGATTCCTTCTTGTCATGGTTTTCAGTATTTTATCACCTTTATAGATGATTGTTGTCGTAACACTATTGTCTACTTGTTGAAAGACCGTAGTGAAGTTCCTACTGTCATAGAGACTTTCATTGCTTGTGTGGAAACTCAATATGGAGCATCTGTTAAGACCTTTCAATCTGATAATGCTCGTGAGTATATGTGTCAGTCTGTTGATAGCTTCTTTCGAAAAAAATGAATTGTTCATGAGACTTCCTGTAGTTATACTCCTCCTCAAAATGGAGTTGCTGAACGAAAAAATCGTCAGTTATTGAATATGACTCGGGCTCTTCTTTTTCAACGTCATGTTCCAAAAAAGTATTGGGGGATGTTGTGTTGACCAGTGCGTATCTTATAAATTGTTTGCCTAGTCGTGTGTTGAATAGGTAGACGCCTCACTCTATGTTACCGGGGAGTCATGAACCTTTCTCTCTTCCACCAAGAGTTTTTGGTTGTGTTTGCTTTATTCACAATCATAGTCCTCACATTTAAAAGCTTGATCCAAGGTATATTAAGGGCATATTTCTAGGTTATTCTCCTACTCAAAAAGGGTATAAGTGTCAGAACTTTTCCACTGGTCGTGCCTATGTTACCAAAGATGTCACTTTCCTTGAACATGCTTCCTATTTTGGTGAGAATCCTCTTCAGGAGAGAATTCTATGTCAAAGGAAGAGTATTCTTCGAGTCAGGAAATTCTGTTTACAGATTTTTTGGACTACAGGCGTGAATCCGTTGGTCCTTCTATTGAGGTGCTTGAACAGGAGAAAAATTGAGAGTGTTCTACTGGGGCAGGAGAGGAATGCAATCGTCTGTTTGGGCAAATTTACTCTAGGCAAAGAGTCTGTACTGATGAGATGACAGCTGGTGAGAATTCTACTCCCAATCCAGTTAGTCCTTCCCTGAATGACCCAAGTCGTGCTCAGAAGCAACCTGTTGAAAATGAGATTCAGACTATTATTGCAAGTGAAGAGCTTCTCATCGCCCTACGAAAGGGTGTCAGGTCATGTACTCAACATCCTATTGGTAACTTTGTTTCATATTCTAGACTGAGCAAGGACTACAAATGTTTTGTATCTTCTCTTTCTTTGGCTTTGATTCTCAGGAATGTTGTTGAGGCTCAAAGTGATCCCAAGTAGACTTATGCAATGCAAGAAGAGATGGAAGCACTGAGAAAAAATATGACATGGGAAGTTATAAAGATTCTTGAGGCGGCTCACTTGGTTGGATCTAAGTGAGACTACACCATCAAGTACAAACCAGATGAAAGTGTTGAAAGATACAAAGCTCGTCTTGTGGCCAAGGGGTTTAGTCAGAAATATGGGATTGATTATTTGGAGACCTTTGCTCCTGTTGCGAAGATGAAGACTGTCAGAGTCATTATCTCCTTAGCTATGATGAAGGAGTGGAAGATATACCAACTTGATGTCAAGAACGCATTTTTCAATGGAGACCTTGAAGAGGAAGTATATATGTGTATGCCCCCATGATATGAGGAACCTGAAAAGTGTTGCAAGCTAAGGAAAGCTTTATATGGGCTCAAGTAATCTCCTCGAGCATGGTTTGAACGACTTAGACTTGTCATGAGACAATGTGGATACCATCAACGGAATGGAAATCACACACTCTTTGTGAAGAGAAATGAGCAAAAGGTTACTATTTTGTTGGTATATGTTGATGATATGATTGTCACAAGTGATGATGAAGATGAAATAATTAAGTTAAAGAAACTGTTAGCGATCGAGTTTGATCTCAAAGACCTTGGTAAGTTGAAATATTTCCTTGGCATTGAAATTGCTAGGTCTAGGACTAGCCTCGTACTAAATCAACGGAAGTCTTAGAGATGAGGAGCCTCTCTGTGAAGAGGCCAAAAGAAGATATCAATGTCTTGTAGAGAAGTTTATTTATCTTACTCTCACTAGACTAGATATTACCTTTGCTGTGAATGTGATGAGTCAGTTCATGCATGCTCCCATGGATGCCCACTTGAAGGCTGTTGACAAGATCTTGTCTTACTTGAAGAGAAATTCTTGCAAAGGTCTTTTGTATGTCAAGCAAGACACTCTTGGGATTGAAGGTTATTCAAATGCAGACTGGGCAGACTATATTGACACTAGGAGGTCCAACTCTGGCTATTGTATTTATTTGGGAGGGAATCTCATAGTGTGGAGAAGTAAAAGGCAAGATGTTTGTTCTCATTCCAGTGCTGAAGCAGAATATAGAGCAGTGGCTATGGGAGTTTCAGAGCTTTTGTGGCTAAAAGTATTGTTGACTGATATTGGTATAAAGGTTGAAGAACCAATAAAGATGTAGTGCGATAACAAGTCTGCAATCAACTTGGCTAACAACCCTGTGCTTCATGACAGAACAAAGCATGTTGAGATTGTCCGGCATTTCATTCGAGTGAGAATTGATGCTAAAGAACTTGTACTTCCTTACATGAGATCTGAAGACCAAACAACTGATGTTCTGATGAAAGCTCTATATTCGACTTCGTTCGAGAGAAATATATCCAAGTTGGGCATGTTTGATATGTATGCCCAACTTGAGGGGGAGTGTTGAAACATATTAGATGGGCCTCGGGACCGAGTCTAGATCCATACCCGATCCATCGTGTAGCCCTTGTTGGGCCTTGCTTAAAGATTGTAACCCTAATTTTGTGAGTGTTAATGAAATCTTAAGAGAGAGAGAGTCTGGTTGCTAGTGAGCACCAGTTCCTCCTCATCTGTGGTTTTTTCCCCCTTGTTGAGGGTTTTTTCACGTTACATCGTGTTCATTGTATTCCTTTTTCCTATGTTTTGTGTTTCTACAGTATGTTTCAAGTCTGAATTACAATATAAAAACCATGGATATGTAGTGGGGAGCACAGGAAGGGTCAGAATACAAATCCACAGTCTTAAGATCCCCACAGATTTGTGGTAGCCTTGGATCCCAGAAATGAGATTTTCAAACTTGGCATGAATGTGCCCCTCCTGATGCAAGGCGTGAACTTGATCCAAGGTCCTCATATCAGCATCCTTATCAACTCACCTCATACCACATGTTGATGGCACACAAGCTTGTTTCTCTTAAACTCACCACACATGCCACTTTCCAGAGGCTATATCTTAAGTACAATAGATGCTCACAGGAAAATTAATGAGTGTTCCAAGTCCCCAGTATTTAAGTGCAGCAAGATCATAAGTTTTAGCAGCAACCTCCTCCTTGTCATATGCACCTATATAATAAACCATTCAAAATAACTCTTTTCAAATAACTCGCAAATCATGGACTATCCAAAAAAACAAAGAACTTTTCTTGGTCTAGGGGCTTACCAAGTAGACTGGAGAAGGGATCAGAAGCCATTGTTCTGTTCAACTAGAAGAACAATGCCACCAAGTAATCAGATATTATAGCTTAGAGTCAAAAGAACAATGCCACCAAGTAATCAGATAACCTACATTCATCAAAAGCAAAACACTTTCACGATGTTGTATTGTCATTTTTAACATGAAAAACTACATAGGAACATGTACTTAGTGTTTTCTCTTTTGCACATGTTGGTATGTCAGGTAATGCCTATCTCCAAATCATTCTTCCTTTGTATTTTCAATTTCCAGCATGCTGATCTTAGTCTCTCCTGCTCCAGCACCAACTAATGCAATTTTCAATTTTAATTTTTTAATATATTTAATGCATTTAATTTGTCTTGGCTTTAGTTGAATTGAACTGGCAACCTTTGCCAGAATTTGATGATGAAATAAGAATCAAATTGTTAGGCTTACAATTTGCAATGACCTGTCAATAACAATACTCAACTATTGGCATCGCCTAACTATCAAATGCTCCTCACCTAGCTCCATGTATTGGTGGTCTTCGAAGCCGACTAGCATGCAATGGGGGCTTCTTGGGGTCCTTTCCTAGTCTTCTGAATTGAGCTGCTTGTCATGCATATCAACTTCCTTTTGCTAGCGTATTCACCTAGTGGACTGCGATAACTAGCCAACTCTATTCTTTTATTTGACATTCTTTTGCTTTATTTTTTCTTCTTAATTATCTCTCTTTGTGTCTTATGCCTTATCTCATAGTTAGATGGTGTTGGGTTTGTCCTCAGACTTTGCGACAGCAGCCGTCTTCATTGCTGAAAGGTGCTTGTAGCAGGAGAAGGTTGCTGGACGAAAGAAGGAATGAGCAGGGTGCTATTGCGGAGAAGAAAGACAGGAGGGAGAAAAAAAGTGAAAGTGAAAAAATTATACCTGTTCATGACAAATTTCATATCGACTCTCAAAATTTTTAAGTCTTGTATGTTTTCACATTTTGATTTCCTTCCCATTCCATCAAACTAAGAAATAACTTTTCAGGAAACATTTTTCAACCCCATCAAACACACAACACAATTGGAATAGGCACCAACTTTCCTGGTTCCATTTTTCCTAGAAAGATATTTCTAGAAATTTCTTTCCATTCTTATGTTTCCAAACCATCAAACATTACCTTAAAGATCCGTGCGTTATAAGAGCATAAGAGCAAAAGAAAGAGTCTGTATTTGCAATGGATGAAACTTTAGGCAAGGGTTTTTGGCATTAGTAATTATTGTTGTAGTATTTTTTAAGCCTATTCAGCTGGGTGGGCATAGGTCATGGGTGGCCAAAAGCATCTCGCTTCTTATGTTTTCTGGTGACACAAAGAACACACAAGTTTGAATTTGAGATGATAAAATTGTTCGCACTTCATCTAATGCAAATATCTCTTATCTATGGCCAAAAGCATCTTGCTTCTTATGTTTTATGGTGACACAAAGAACACACAAGTTTGAATTTGAAATGCTAAAATCGTTTGCATTTCTTCTAAGGCAAATATCTCTTATGTAGGAAACTTATATCTGAGGAGGGCATGAGCCCCTGGAATCCCTCATGCTTAGGAATGTCAATGGACTGGATACAGGCATATGTAAATCCGTTATCATATCTGATTTATCATATGTTTATATATTCAGATTCAGACGCAATGGAAGAAAAGTCTTTACCCTCTTCAAATCTAACTTTTTAAGTTCACTACCGAATTCATTGGAAATCTCCTTTTAAAATCACAACTGAACCCATTCCAAAATATAATTTAGATGTGAAGAACTAACAGTCCAATCAACATTTGAAGGTCTTTCTTATAATATTTTTTTGTTCCTCATCCTTTTTGTAACTAGCTCAAAGCTCCCATTCATTTTAAACAAGAAGGACATGACTTCCTTGTTGATTTATAGTTTATTATTGAAGAGGAAGGAGTGGGGAGCTTTGTTAGAGTTGTAAAAAAGGACAATATGGTGCATTTGAAACCATTTATTAACCTGATATTTGATATGTGGTCCATGTGACTACAAAATATTAAATTATTTATTATTTAGTAACAATGTTTTATAAAAATATATTCGGATGGATAGCTAATTATCCAGTCAGATATTTTGTATGAAAATGAATTCAGATCTGATTTGATGTCATTAAACTGAGTCCAATTTCTTAGTGAAGATAATTTTTTCACATCCACCTTGTTTAATGATTTTTCATTAGTTTATGTCCCTACTCATATTTGTCAAAAATTAGTCTAAATATATGTAGTTTGCCTCTTCGGCGGTCCTTTATTCAAAGAAATATGGTGCTCCTTGTGTAATTTTAATTTCTAGTTTTTTTCACTAGGACTGAATCTTGACTTTTGATCACAATAAGCTCAACTCGTTGCAGTATCATGGCTGATAGCTGGAAGGACAATAGAATAGAACATTGATCAATATTTTGGTTTATTGTCCAAGAGGAGTGTACTTTTTAAGGTAAATTGATGTTTGTGATATTCTCAAAGATGTAAAAAACATATTTATGATATTAAAACAAGTTGTACTAGAAATAGGCAAGAAGAATGTGGTACACGTAAGCATTAATTGTGTTTAATTTATAGTTGTCTTTTTTTCTCTTTTAACCATATAATATTTTGAATTTCAAGTTATGAACTCATAAAGTTTATTTTTTACCATTTTTTTCAAGTTATCACTGATAATGTTGCCAATTTTGTGGGTTTTCTCAACTTCTTTCCCTTCTTCCAACTTACAAAATCTTAAAGTAGTTCATTTTTCAGATATAACATTTTTCTCAAGCCATTTTTGTGTTCCAACAAGCTTTGAAGCAAAACAAGTTAGTCGCAAACTTTGTCTCCACTAGCCTCAAAATTTCCCAATTGTTGGTGAAACTGCTCATCGTATGCAATGATAATGTATTGTTGTATATAAACTTTATTATTCTCATTGCTTTAAATATACAATTCTTTATGCTTGTCATCTTTCCAATATCTTCAATAATCAGATCTAAAAATGAGTACTGCATGGCATCCAAAACAGCCACTAGCCTCAAATTTTGGAAGCAGTGCTTGTCTCAGTAAAGACAATGATAGAGTTTTCCCTTCAGGGATTAGGATTGGTTGATAGTGATGATCAATTGTATTTGAAGCAATGGATGGGGCAAAAATGAAAATAAAAGATATTTGTGGTGGTCATGAAATGAAATATAAAGTTTATTATGACATCATTGATAGAAGAAAAAAATGCCAATTAGACCACCCTTTTCATGGTGCAGGATATTTTTTAAATCCAACATTTCAATATTCATCCAACTTTACAATGGTAAATTATAATTCTATGTTACTATATATATATATATATATATATATATATATATATATATATATATATATATATATATATATATATATATATATATATATTCAATCATTCATAATGCATTTGTTTTCCTTTTTGTTTATTTTAGCATCCTGAGGTTAAGCATAGACGAAAAGAATGTATCAGATGCAACATTACATGTTTGTTTTTTTATTTTTACCAATAGTAGTTAAAGTTTAACCTTTGAAACTCATTTGTATGTAATGTACTGTTTTTTATTGTATCATAATTTTTATTTTCCTTGTATTAGATCAAGGATTTTATACATGCTATATATCATATGTTTTATTTTTAATTTTTTAAATATAGGATGGATAATAAGACGTAGAAATTGATTTGCTAATGTCTTAAGATTCAGGGGTGGTTCAAAACATGCAAATGAAGAAAAAAAGAGGATTTCGACTACAGGAATTTGTTTTTGTTGGATGATGAACGAAGGTGATAACAATGAAGTGGGTGATGATAATGATGGGAAAAATTTAATTTTTAAATGTACGTATATTAAAATATACATATTGTACATGTGTATAGATTTACAAGATGGATTTAAAATTCAACTGTTTTGCTTTTTTGGAATTACTAATATGCTCTTTTTTCATATTAGGAAATATAAATATGTATAGATGTCAATTGCCCTTAAAATTATGTACAGACACGGAGTGATGTTTTCTGTTGATTACCATTTTGGTAATTGCTTTTGCAAGGTGATAAACTCAATGAATAAGATATGGCCACATGAAAATATGAAATGGCAATACATTTTGGATATTTGATATTTCATAATTGTTACATTTTTTTCATTTTTTGTTTGTCATTAGTATGACAATGTGACGATTATACTTTATTTGTGAAATGATATTTGTTGTTTGTAGCTGAATTTTATAATTATATATACATTGTACAGTTGATTGTTGAGGTTTGATATGTAATAAATATTTTCAACTTTATCTATATGCAAAAAAATACGATAAAATTTTTTGACCTGAACTGGCCGAGGCCTAGTGACCGGTCATCTACCGATCCGAGTCTCAGTCATGGGTTTGCCTACTTTGTCTAGTGTACTTGGCTCTTCACCCTATGGTGCAACTATGGGATGCTCGCAATAACATCATCTATTGTCATGGCTTCTTTCACCTACCATTACTAGCTCACCAAATCCTCTCTGATATACATGTCTGGAAATAAAATTTCCTCCTCCATAGTAACCTGATTTTTTAATGATCTTCTTTGTGACTGATGGGCTTTCTTTGCCCTCTTTTTGTATTTTTCTCTCTCCAGATCCTACTCTTGTGGGAGTAGAGGCTTGGCAATGTTAATGATCTCTCTCTCTTTAGCACTCTTTCTCTTTGTAATTGGTTAGGTTGGGTGGTGGTGGTATTCAAGAGTGTTGAGTTTGGGTCGAGGGTTACCAATCGGGCGACATGAATGGTCTTATTCCCCCTCTTCCACATATCCTCCTCTCTCCTCCCAAAATATCTTTTTCTTTGCTCTTTCCTGGGAGAATATGCAATTTATCATTATCTGACAGACCATTAACTTTCTTTAGCTCTAAGATCTCAGCTCCTCCTCTTTGATATGCTGAACACAGTCCCTAATGGAATAACTTTTCAGTTCAAATTAAAAAAAAAAAAAATCAAACGGATTGAAATCAATGGCAATTCCTTGTGACATTTGAGCTTTGTTTCCTTTTCAAAAGCAATATAACTACCCTATGTTGCTTACTTGCAGGAGCTCACCTTGAAGTTATTTGAGTTGATTCTCAGATCCCGTGCACCAGATTGCAGTTAGGACACTGAATAAAGCATTGTAAGTGTTCAATTTCAAGCTTGGTAAAGTCTGATAACTGCCCATGCAAATTCTTTAACTAACACATAATTTCCAAGAATGTGGATGTGGCATCAATGGATGGCCTTCAGTTGGTTTTACAATGAAGGACCTTTTACATTGAATCTATCTTGCTTAATGTTGGACCCCACCTTGCCACCTTGCACAAGAGAGAGGAAACCTTTTCTTATGAAGCTCATCCCCTCTCTTGGATCCCACTACCCGACTAGACCTCCTTGTCTACATCACAAGTTTAGTTTTTAATTTACATGTAAATAATATTAGATATTAGGTAATCTTTACATGTATACTATGCATTTAGGTTAACAAGAGTTGGATACAGGCCCTGAACTTAGTTTAGTTTAGATAATTTATTTTTATCTTACATCTAACTTGTGAATGTGATTAATTTTGAGATGAATTTGGATGATTTTTTAGTTCTACTTTTGGACCTGTCAAATCCAGACTCTAGCTAGTATCTCAAGACAAAATTTCATCTAAATTAGACTCAATTTGCTTGTATTTTGGGAGACATTTTGAATTATAGTTTAGTTCATAGCTTCACTCTACTGTGGTAGATGTCAAGCTATATCCTTAATATGTTTAATACTTGACACAAAACGAAAAATGTAGGAATTTGCAAGAGATGGTTGGTTTTTCAAAGTGTACTAAGAAGCAAACTTTGCTGGTAAGAGACTTAAATAACATGTTGATGATGGCTGAACGTGCCTTCAAAGACGCAGACAGGCTCTTCAAACGACTTTGGCACAAGCATCTGGTAGGTTCCCATTTTATTTAAGTTGTATCATATCATGCGAAAGGCATGTACTATAAAATGGTACATATCATCTGAGTTGCATTTGATGCAGGTGCATCTTTATAGGTTGATGATGATGTTGCATTTCTCATGTATATATATCATGGACAATAACTTTTTCATTTCTTTCATCTTAAATTCCTCTTCTCTGTTGTAGGATCATTCGAGCTTTTTTGTTTGAAGAGCAGAAAATTATTAAGACATTGACACTAAGCTTTTCTTCAAGGAACTTTTGACAGCATCAATTGTGTGCACAGATCTGAGTTTTTGGAAGGTGTTGTTAGAACCACAATGGAGAGTGGTTTTTGCGACTTAGAAGACAATGTTTGATTTTCTCCTGTCATTGTAATTTGTTATTCTTTTTGTGCAATTCAGTAATATTTAATTATTGGTTCTTATCTAGTATATTTTTTACCAACATTTATATACTTGATTATTATTAAAGTTTTTTGAGGTTTTAACTTGCAATACTGCTAATAAATTCTTGGAGTCAAGCTACCAACATGTTGTTTCAATATTATGTTTATAATATTTTTATCCTAGCTGTTTTTTTGTTGGATTGTGCTTTTACGCTAGAAGGTTGTAGCAGTTTATGTGAATCCAACAGTTTCCCAATTCCAGAATTTTATTTCTATTCAAATCAAACAAAGATTTTCAGTTCTGAAATCAAAATTCCAAGTTATCAAACACATATAGAAATGGAATTGGATGGAAATTTTTTTTTTCAGGTATAATTTTGATTTCAGAATCAAAATTTCAGACCGATCAAACACTTCCTAAAGAGTGACGAACCAATTTCAGATTCTTATTCAATTCGATGTTGACCTACAAACCACAACAACAACATTAATCAAGAAACTTCAAAGTGTGACCCAACCAGTTCACGTACAGTGCCTGCGTTGGACTGCGCTAGTTTGTCCAAGGCAGTCTATGACGAAGATGATGTTTTTCCAAATGGCGCAAGGTGAATAAGGCGCTTCATTGGTTGATTTCGATCATGAATGGCCCCCGTAAACCGTCTCCTAACCCTCCTTTAGATTTTGACGTTAGTTTCTATCAAGCAAACAACGCCATGCAAATCTGATCCACAGGAAGGTCGTGCCAACCAAGCAAGGCACACATATATGATATATATAGTATGGTTGGCACCTAGCTTTGCTCGTTAATGAGTCGGGCTCGGGCCAGGCAACAGCCCATGGCTGCGCTCGGGCCTCGTCCAACTATTCAAAACGCAAGTTCCAACCCAACCCGATCAACATCAAAATTATATTTTTCATATAAATATTGTACAAATATAATAAAATAATATCAAATATTTGTTAGCAAGCCAAGTCGGGCTTGCTTGGGTCATCCTAGCACTTAGTTTTTGGAGTGCCCGATGCCCAGAGATTGATTTCAAAAACGGGGCTGCTGTAAAGAGAGAGAGGGAGAGAGAGAGAAAGAGAGAGAGAGAGAAGTGGAGGAGAGAATGCACTGGCGGCCTCCTTCACTTTTGAGCGGCCTCCCTCATGTTTGGGCTGTTTGATGGATTGGAAACCTGAAATGCGAAAGAAAATTCTGAAAATAAGTTTGCAAAAAAAAAAAAAAAGGAGTGGGGAAACAAGTTTGAAGGAAACTTGTTTCTTAGTTTGGTGGCTTTAGGAAAGTATTGGAAGTGAGATAACGATCCATTTGTAATGCAAAAACTCAGTTCCTTCGTCTGAAATGCTCGTTCCATATGATAGTTATATTACTCTTAGGCAGAGGCAAAATTGGACAGACGGCCTTAAGTTGCTTGGACACACACACAACACCGCCGAAGAGTAACAAAATGAACTAAATTTGGTTTCGAACACGATGATCTGTAGGATTCCAGCAAAAGCCATTACCTAGTCCAATTACATACAGCTCCCCGCCAACCACGCCCCCAATTACATACAAGTCATCACCTAGTCCAATTACTGCAAACCCAATTCTGCTCTTGAAATCTGTTGCTGGTGCGACGTCTGGTGTTTTACCCAATTACTTCATAAACTTTGAACCATATTATACACATAAACTCTCTCTCTCTCTCTCTCTCTCTCTCTCTCTCTCTCTCTCTCTGTTTACCATAATTTTATTTCATCACAAGCAAACAAGCACATCCCCACCAAGTGGTCAATTGTCCACCCATAAAATGACATTCATGTTTGAGGAAGGCCGCCCAAATACTGGTTTGATGTAATTAATGGAATTTTCAGTCCTAATTGATGCAGCTGGCCCATTGATTAACAGTTGATTAAATTTCCCCAAAGACCTTCCACTTTCTTCTGAAATTTCAAATACAATGGATAGAGATTAATATGTAAGAAATGAGATGAGATCATAGATAAAGAGAGAGAGAGTGTCTGTCTGTGCCCTTTGGGGATTCTATTATTTTTTAAATAAATATTTTTATATATGACAGATGTAATTTTCTAAAATTTAGATAATTTTTTTTTATTATTACGGAAGGAGGCCAAGCCCCTCCGGGCTCCGGGTCCCCCTTGCCTTTAATTACAACAGTGGTTTCGGGAGACACGCTGCGCGACACTACTGAGAGAGAAAGAAGTGGGGCAAGAAACGCTATAAGAGGATCTCGATTTTCTCATCTTCCACCACTCCTTCTTCCTCGCTTCCTCCTGTCCTACTTCCTGTTGGTGTCTGCGGAGGGTGGGAATGCCAGGAAATAAAAAAATGATAACAGCAGCGTTCTTTTAAAGAGATTTGGAAAAGCAGTGATTCAAGAGACCCCAATAAATCCCGATCCCGATAGCTCTGAAGTTTCCAACAAGAATAATCAACGCAGGCTGACGAGAGTTAGAGATACAAAGAAAAAGGGAGGGAGAGAGAGAGAGATGAAATCTGTAATCGGTTCCAAATCCAACAGAATAATGGCGTTCCACTGCCGCTTCACCAGGCCGCCGATGTCGTCCGCTCCACTGGTTCACCTTGCAGGAGGAAGGCAAGGGAGCTGCGAAAGGGAAGGGCACAACAGCAGCAGTGGCTGCTTCGAGAGACGCATGAGCAAACAGAGAAAAGCCTTAACGGGCAGTTTTTCATTTCAGAAACTTCTTTCCACCGCCGGAGGTGGGACAAAATTTTTGAAAAAATCATGTTAGGAAAGAGACTAACGGTCAGATTTTTCATCCCTAGATGGGGAGGAATTTCTTTTTTTCTAAACTTGAATCTTTTTCCTTCAGCTTCAATACATTTCCTCTCCATCAAATGCGTCCTCAAGCACGAGTAAAATAGGAGAAAGACATTTGTATAAGGGGAAAAAACATTGTTAAATACAATTCTTTTTTTTCTTTGTTATTATATATATATATATATATATATATATATATATTAAATGATGCTCCAGCTATTCAATTTAAAAGTTGCTTTGTATTTTTTTTTTCTTCTTAGCCATCCAATTTATACACCCTTCAATCAACTTTAATATATATATATATATAAATTGGGAGTCGGTTCATTCCCCGGCTTTTCCTCCGAGTCCAGGCGTCTCCGGTTCGATCTTTGTCTCGTTCTCTCCTTCCGCCCCCCTTCCCTTTCTCCCTCCCGACTTTCTTGAGATTTTTCCTTTTAGTGCTCTTGCATCTCTTAGATGCTCAAGTTTAAGGTATCGTCTCTGTAACTCTATATTTTTTCGCTTCTTTTTATTTTTCCTCCGGCTTCTTTTTCGTGATTTTCGGTTTGCCCGGCCTTATGAATCGACCACTATTGTTCTTTCGAAAGTTTCCTTTTTTCGTTTTTTGGTGCTTTTGTGGGGACTTTATCGTGTTTTTGTTCCTGGTGATTTCATTTTTGATTTGAAAGGTTTCTACGTTTTTTAGTTTTCTGTGAAATCAATATTCTTCGTGCGCATAGGAGATCTCACTTCTTGGGGTGGTTTTTGGTGCAGGGTTAGCGGTCATGGAATTCTTCTGCGAATCTATGCCTTAACTCCTTTTCCTTGTGTTGCTTTGGATATCGATCTTCTTGTGCTTTCCTTCTCTGTCGACCTTTTACGGTCTTCCCAACACATCTTAAATCGTGCTCTTCATCTCTTGCTTTTAGAGCGATCACTGTTTACTGGTCGCTTTTAGCTGCCACGTCGTGATTTTCGTTTCCTGTAAGCAGGCGCTTGCTGTTTAGGCTAGAAGTTTGCTTTAGTAATTCTAGGGTTGCTGTTTCGTCGATTTCCTGGCTTGATTAGTGAAGACTTTGCTGCACGTTCTGGATTTTACTCAACTTGCTTTAGTCTCATCATTTTCATTGACTCTATGCCGTTAAGTCTCTTCATGGTTTCTCTGCAATGATTTAATCTTGTATTTTGCTTTCTAAGGCTCATCTTTTCCTCGATTCGTTTTATTTCTGGTTGGTTGTTTTGGAGCTCGAACTAGTCTTTCCTTTGGGGCTTCTGTATGAAAGCGTGACAAATTTCTTTCTTACTTCGATCTTTTTCCTTTCTGTGCGTATTCTACTTCTCAATGAATCCTTGTATTTGTGATTTTTAGGCTTCTTCATAGCCAAGTTTTCCTTGTTATTCCGGGTTTCAGTAGCTTAGCTGCTCATAAGCCGTTTGGTTAAATGGAAGCCATAGGTTCTAATGGCTTCCCTACTTCCCCTGTCCCTTCTAATACGGCTGTATTGGATGTGAAGCCTCTCCGGACACTAAGTCCTATGACTCCACATCCTTTCATGTCGATGACTGGGTATGCGCCTCCGGGTAGCTATCCCTTCATGTGTTTCAACCCCTATGCTCCTTACCCGCCCGGTGCTTCTCCGTCTCATCCGTCCTCTGCCCCATCGGCTGTTACTACTCAAGTATCTACCCAACCATCAACTCCTGAACCGATCCCTCTCGCTGAAGCACGTGAGGTCATCGATGTTGATGAAATATCTGATGCGCCTCTGAATCCACAGCCATCTAGCCGCAAGCAACCCAAAAAAGGATCTGCTGCATCTGTATCTGCACCCTCCAAGGTTCTGAGTTCTTCTAAAAGGAAGGTGAAAGAGGAAAGCAAGACGGCAGAGAAAGCAGAGAAAACTAGCGGGAAATCTGCCTTGAAGAAAGCTGAAATCAGCACCCCTTCTCCACTGGTTGGCGAAACAAAGAAGGGAAAAGAATCTGCTAATTCAGGTACCAGCGGTAGCCGCAGGTTTGCAGGTACTGGTGAAAGCTGTAAGAAGAAGCAAAAATCATACAGATACAAGAAGAGTAGGAAGGAGGTATTGGCAGAAGTTCCTGAATACGTCACCTCAAACCTTACTGACAGGGAGTCGGTCGAGCGGATACTGATGATTTTTGATGCAGTAAAGCGGAGGGTCAATCAGACAAATGATTCATACGCCAGGGGAGCAACAGGTGGTAGTAGTATCCGCCCTGACTTGAGAGCCTCAACTACTATGACATCCAAAGCACTAAGAGTGAACAGTGAAAAGAGGATAGGAAATGTCCCTGGGGTGTATATTGGTGATATCTTCTACTTTAGGATAGAGATGTGTTTGGTTGGTCTGCATGCACCAAGCATGGCAGGGATTGACTACATGACTGCAAAATTTGGTGAAGTTGAAGATCCAGTTGCTATAAGCATAGTGTCTTCTGGTGGATATGAGGGGGATGTTGATGATGGAGATGTTCTAATATACAGCGGTCATGGTGGTAGTTGTAGCAAGGAAGGGAAGCAGGAAGATCAGAAGCTTGAACGAGGTAACCTTGCTTTGGACCGAAGCTTGGGTCATTCTGTGGAGATAAGGGTGACGCGTGGTGTGAAGGATCCAAGTTCTCTGAATGGAAAGGTGTATATCTATGATGGCCTCTACAGGATTCAGGAGTCTTGGATTGACAAGGGAAAAGGAGGCTTTTCCATTTTCAAGTACAAATTGGTTCGGTTACCAGGGCAGCCCGTTCTTGGAAGCTTGATCTGGAAGCAGGCTTTGGCTTGGAAGGAGAATCCTGCTTCTAGGGAAGGGGTTATTATTGCTGATTTGTCTGTAGGAATGGAGAATACTCCTGTCTGCCTAGTGAACGTAGTTGATGATGAGAAGATACCACCTCATTTTTTTTACATTTCGAGGGTGAAGTATGAGAAAGCCATCAGCTTGATGATGCCAATATCCGGATGCAAGTGCCAAAATGCATGCCTTTCGAGCAGCACAGGGTGCAACTGCACTCAACTTAATAGTGGTGAATTTCCTTATGTCGCTAATGGGATTCTTGTGAGTCGGAAGCCTGTTATCTATGAGTGCAGTCCAAATTGTTCTTGCTCCTCTATCTGTCGCAACCGGGTGTCGCAAAATGGGGTGAAGCTTCACTTTGATGTGTTCAAAACAAAGGATAAGGGCTGGGGTCTTCGTTCATTGGACCCTATAAGATCAGGGACTTTCATTTGTGAATATATAGGTGATGTTATACCCAGAAATAAACTAGATGATGACAGCTATGATGATGAGTATATCTTTGATGCCGGTCACACTAGGGAGAACTTGTTGGAGTGGGATGGTATGTATGAACTACTTGGAGAACCAAGACCTGCAAAAAACAGTCAAAATTTTGAATCATTTCCATTCGTCATAGATGCAAAGAAGTCTGGGAACATAGCTCGCTTTATGAATCATAGCTGTTCTCCAAATGTATTCTGGCAACCTGTATTGTATGATCACAATGATGAAACAAGTCCCCATATAATGTTCTTTGCAAGAAAGAATATTCCTCCATTGATGGAACTCACATACAACTATGGGATGAGCAAAGCTCAAACTGGCAGGTGTAGGTCGAGGATGTGTCTCTGTGGATCCAGTAATTGCAGAGGATATTTTGGTTAGGATAGGGTTGTTAGAAAGTCCTCAAATACACAGCTGCTTTTTGGAGAATGTAAGTACACCAAACCACAACACATATTTTTGCATTGAAACTCAACTCTGGAATGATACCAACAGTTCTGCAAGCTGACAGAGTGCTCATAATTTACAGAAATTTAGTTTGCTGTTTAATATGTAGTTTAATGATAAGGAATGCAAAGTCCTTGGTTGTCTTGGATTTTCCTTTAAAATAATTGTTTTGGGTGATTTCTGGTTGTTATGTGCATGAAATTAGATTTCTCTAATTCAGGAATCTTGCTTTTCTGGCTTCTGACCTTTTAAAGATATGGTTAGTTCTAATGTAAATTTCTAAAATTGTTTGAGTTTTGTACTTGAAGGTCTGGTTAGCTGTGATGTTTGAAATTGCGCTACCTTTATCCTTGAATAGATTTTAACTGAAGATTAGGTAAATGAGCATCAATAATGGAAGTAAATGAGTATACTAGTGTCATCATGCAAGATGAGGATCTTGCTGCTACTGCCTCATCGTTAAGATTAGTGCATGGAATGTCACACATATTGGTATGGAACACGTATTGAGAATTATATGTTTGATGTTTTAATAGACTTGCAGAAATAATGTGTTAAATGGTTGTTCTTTTAAGAATTTTCTACGTAGGCTTTTCATGATTACCATTGCTACCTCTAATATAAAAAATTTTTAAGTTACTACTCCAAGCATTCTCCTTGTTATACTTGTCTGTATCATGAAACCATCTGGGAATATTTATGTTAGATTAGCTAGGCCTATATCTGTAATTTTTTTGAAGATAAGTAGCCCCTGGGAAAGACCTAAAAGTTGCAACTTGGTGCTAGTGCTGATAATGTTTCTCTTGTGCATGTCCATGAAGTTTTGAGAAATTCAAACATTCCTGGGGAGAGAATGATACAGAGGTAGAAGTTTGTTGATTGAACCGTATTCCTTTGTGTATATCAGGAATCTATTGGTCAATAGGGGCTGGAGAAAGCATGACTCAATTCTTACAGGCTTTCTGCATGGTGGTGAATTTCTTCTCTAGAGACGGTTGATCATAATGTGTTGAATGCATACTACTTTTGAGAAACATAAATATGGATTTTGGTCAGCAGATATGTCTATATGTGATAATAATATATGAGAAACTACTTGGTTCACGGGTTATATTTCTTTATGATAATATATTGCCTTATTTTTGCAATTTGCAAATATAATTGGCTGATTCTAAAATGTTGAAAGGATGTTTTTCAAGATAGGGGTGATAATGGAGCCCGTTGCAGATGAGGATAACATCATTAGCTTAGGAGACACTTCCAATAAAACAGATTTCCTTGGTGGGGTCTTCCTAATCTTGATCCTGTAGCCAAGCTGTCCGGGTTTTGCAGACATGAACTGAATGGCCAAGTGGATATTGGTTTCATCATTCTTTATAAACTTTAAGTTCATCTATAGAGTAACAATGTCTTGTATGGAAATATGTGTTGGAGATCTGTTAGTATTTCCAAGACCTTTTGTCACTCCTCCTCGATTTCATATTATGTTAGGTATGGAACTTTGGAACGAACAAGCCAACAAGATTTGTTTTGTTCTGTCAAAGAGCTGCTATTTCATGTTGCTCATTCAAAATTTATATCTGCAGATTTGGTGATGGTTGTATCAATAGTTTTGCGGTTTCTAACAATAATTGCAGCTTTTGTGATCAACCAAGGCCTTTATGATTATTTATTTCTGATGTTAAAGTTTGGTGTGTAATAAACTATAAGTTAACTGTAAATTGATGCTGAACTGTTCTTTTTTCCAGTTCTCTTCCTTGCTGAGGTAATGGATGCAGATTTTGACTTCTCCCAGTAGCTGTCACTTCATATGCTGTGTCACATGGTTAGTTTTTCTCCTGTACACTTCAGGTCTGACAATTGCATAAAGCCACTTTATAGTTGATATTATGTAGAAGATATAAATCGCCTTCAGAAAATAGCTTATGGCTGTTGCTTATGGAGCCCTACCAAACCTATTCTTGAATGTTTTCACGTGATGGTTAACCTGTGCATGTCTGGTTTCTCTTCCTGTTTGGCCCTACTACTTTTCATGGCATTGTTTTCATCTGTGCTGAAATGGGTTTGGCTTCACACCCAAGTGCTCCAGGGTTGATGCATGGGCTTCTGGATGTGAGGTTAATATTTTTCTCTGTCCACATATCTGGCAGTGGAATACTGCTGTTGGTTCATTTTTTAGGTTGCATATATGTCTCATTTGGAGTCCAATTTTCTACGTTGAAACCAATGTGCTTATTTTGCTTACACAAGTCCCATGTGGTTCCAGTGGCGGAGCTGGACGTATTTAGAGAAGGGGCACTAACCATATATTAGCAGCGCATTTTATATGTAAGTACGAAAAAATTTGGGGTTCACCAATATATAAATAAGGGATTTTTATTACGTTGTGTGGGCAATTGCTTGCACATGCCCATATGTGGCTCCGCCCAGCAGTTCATTTTTATTAAGTTGAGTACTTTCGATGGGTATTTTGGGACGCTATTTGAGAAATTCTCACATGGATGGTGCAGCTCATTATTGAAAATCGTTTCTCCATACACCATTTTTTATGGGAAAATGAATAAGTCGTCACATCCGATGAGGCCGGACTCCGGAGCTAAGATCTTTGAATTTTAAAATCTGAGGTTATTAAATTCTTTGTTTGACAGCCTCCAGATGGTGAGCCTCTCTCTCTCTCTCTCTCTCTCTCTGGTTCTCTCTCGTGCTACTTTCCCTTTTACGGGAGCAATCACTAGTTGGACAATGATTTAATATTTGTCAGCCGCCTTTCTGGCACAAATGTTATGCTCACCTGGGTGGAATCGTATGCAAAGTATTTAGCTGTCATGCTGACAACAATGCTCTTTATATCCGTGGAGGATTCGTGCTTGTCTTCAATTGCAATTAGCTTGAGCTCATTTGCCTAGCATAGATCCCTGTTAGTTCGAGGTGCGTTGGAGCCCATTGAACCTTGATATGAACTAAAGAAGTTGGCTCAGACCATTGAGGCATTTTGGGTGCACGATAAGCAGCAGCCGGACCGATAGCAATAGCTGGGGTGTTGATGAGGAGGCAACTAGAATGGCAATCGGCGAGGCGATGGTTGACATTTTTGAAGGTTGAAGAATCGAGTTGAGGTGAGCACACATATCATTAGATCTTGGGCAAAAGGCAGCTGATACTAGAGTTGCATATGAGTATAGTTGTAATTTAAGATGTCATTTAACCTTTCCTGTGGGCTTGCATGGTAGAAGTTTTGTTTGCTTGCATTTAAGGAAAATTAACGAGGAACTTTTCGTATCTAATGAAAGGGGTTTTCATTTATTTTTTTAACTGAATCTCTCACTTTCATGTTTTTTTTGGTCTAATCAACACCCATGGATGATGACATGATCTGCTCTTTATTGTCCACAATTCACAATGGTTAAGCAGGGGCTACCAATAAGATGTTGATTTCTATTTTGATTTTTTGTGGCCATGTAGATCTACCGTTGGCTTAGCTTGGTCTACATAAAACATATTAGCTAATGTTTGCTTGCATATAAGGAAATTAATGAGAGGCCCTTTTCCTATCTAAAGAAAGGGGGTTTTCATTTATTTAACTGAATCTCTCACTCATTTTTTTTTCCTAATCAACACCCATGGACGATGGCAAGATCTGCTCTTTGTTGTTCACAATGCAGTGGTCAAGTAGAGGCTACCAATAAGATTTTGATTGGCATTTTCAAATGGATAGTAGAAATCGAGCATGATTGGCAGAAGAAAATGCATAATGCCCAATCTCTCTCTTTTTCATTTTTGTTTAAGTCAAAACACGTGGATGGTGACAAAGATCTGCACTCCATTATCCATGAGGAAGTGGCCAAGTAGATGATACCAATAAGATTTTGATATGCGTTCTCAAACAAATTGTAAAAACATGGCATGATTGGCATCGTAGTGTCTTGTGTACATATTGCATCATTATTCAGCCAATGCCACGTTTAGCATTACTATATGGTACCGTTGTTGTCTTGCCCTTTCATGTATAGCGGCCAGTTTTTGAGTTTTCATCCTTACGGACTGGTATCAATAGCAGTGATTTGCTCAGGTAGATATGCTAGATGAGAAGAGGTTTAGAGCAAATGTAAAATTCATAAGTTGGTTCTTAAAGCCGCCATGCTACTCAAGAATCACCTGTGGCAAATGACAATAAATTGGGAAGGACCTTCCGTGGCTAAGGAGGTGTTACCCAACAACTGTTATGGGGATGAAACTGTTAGATCTTCTTAATGCTTTTCATCTTAATAAATTCTATGCTTGGTAATGCTTTTCATCTTAAGAAATTCGATGTTTGATCTTGTCTCAACTTTTCGCACTCTTCATTCTAACAAATGTTGTATGAATCATTCCCTTATACATGTGTGCATTAGTGATCAGATCTAACTTCGTTTCCTATGCGCCTTGGCACTTGGGTTTATACATGTGTGAGTTGGTGATCAGATCTAAATTCATTTCCTAGAAAAGAAATTCTATGCTTGGTAATGCTTTTGATCTTAAGAAATTCGATGCTTGATCTTGTATCATCCTTTCGTACTCTTCATTCTAACAAATGTTGTAAGAATCAATTCCGTATACGTGTGTGCCTTAGTGATCAGATCTAACTTCATTTCCTATGCGCCTTGGCACTTGGGTATCTTTTCTAGAAAACTTACATTGGGGCATCTTTTATAGGTTGTACTTGTACCCTGCAATTTCCATATTTGGTAGTCAAGACTAATTTTTAAAAGGATTTCAAAAGAAGTTTTCGAGATTTAAGAGCTTGATTTGGCACTCTATAGTCTGATTTCAAGCTCAAGCAATGGACGTTCGTTCATACATCTCCATTAGTTCCATTAGTTTCTCCCACCCGTGAATGCGTTAAATCTTGACGAAGGCTGCCCTTGAAGTTAGCTTTAGTAGTTGGTTCCTATGAAACCAATGAGCGTCTCCATTTTCCTCCTTTGATTTGGTGGTCGGCTATCAAGAGTTGAAGATAACTTAAATCTTAACGTCTTGATTTGGTGGTCGGCTTTCAAGAGTTGATGATAACTTAAATCTTAACGGCTTGATTTGGTGGTCGGCTTTAAAGTCGATCACACTTTATATTCTATTCCTTTAATTTGGTTGTCAGTTCTCTAGAGTCGGTCACAATCTTCAGTTTATCCTTTTGAGTTGGTAATCATTTCTCTGAAGTTCCTCATAATTTCTGTGTATATTTGTTTTGATGACTAGTTCTTTTCGTTTGACTTTGGATTTGGTAGCTAGTTGTCCAGAATTAGTCACACCATTTTATTTTGACCAACCTTTTCTCATAAACGGTACTTTGGTATTGGTTATATCATTTTGTTTTGGCTACTTTTTGTTCTCGTGATTTGTACTTCGATATTGGTTGCATCCCTTTATTTTGACCCTTCTTTTTTCGTAACCCATACTTTGGTATTAGCTACCGCATTTTATTTTGACCCTTCTCTTCTTGTACTTGTATTCCGATGTATTGGCCATTCTTTTCTTATAGCTTGTACTCTGATATTGGTTACCACATTTTATTTTAGCCCCCCCTTTTTTTTTGTAGCTCATACTTTGATAGTGGTCTCATATTTAATTTTGGCCCACGTTTTTATAGCTTGTACTTCTGTATTGGCTAGGTTTTTTATTTTGACCGTTCCTTTCATGTAGCCCATACGGTATTAGTTACCCCATTTTGTTTTGTCTTTTCTTTTCCCGTAAGCTGTACTTTGATTCCAGTTACACTTGTTTGTCATGGTCCCTTATTTCCTTGTTACCCAATCACTTATTTCCAATGCAAACCATCCAGCATAACTGGCATGTTTCCAAATCGGTTCTTTTGTTGATTGTGATAGTATGCAAAAATGATATGGTCTTTTCTCTATATAATTGGTTTCCCTTCAAGTCCAGTTTCTTTAATAACCAAATCTGAACATTATGATAAGATTTTCAAAATCAATTGCCAACACAATTTCAAAATTTGAATTCTTTACAAATCTTGAAAGTTGTCTTCTGGTTGGCCAGGAGAGTTAGTTGTGGTCGGAACCCTTTTGTCGTACCAATTATTACCCAACCATATCTGTAAGGAAACCCTCCAACAGGAGGATTTAGAGGAGTTTGCCTTCCTTATAGTCGCTTACCACAAGACCCTATGTTAAGTGAAAGTTCGAGAAGACCTTGTTCCTTATGGTGTTTTTTTTTTGCAAAATCATTAGGCAGTCCTTGTGTGAAAACGATACAAGTTTAGTTAAGTTTTGATAGACAACCTTACAACAAGTCTAGTAGAGCCGACACGAAGAACAACCATGTTTTGAATGGTTATCATCCTTTGGTTAGTGATTTAGCAAAAGCCTGCCAAGCAAGATTGGTTAATCCAGGTTTTTCTCATGTAAAAAAAAGTGCTTAAACCCAGCCATTTGTGCAACTGCCAGTCAATCAAGGATCCAACATTTATGGGAACTTGAACCAACTTGTCATGTGGAAGACCCCTATGTTTGTGGGAGAGTTGATGGAGTTTGCTCTTTTACACCAGCTTAACCCATTTGGTTTTGAAAACACCCAATCTTTGCAGAGAGTTCCAGCCTTGAGGTACTGTATCACTTGATGTCAAAAACTTTTATAAAAGAGAGTCTTGAACTTTGCCTAAAGCATTGTTAAAGTTCTATGATATGGTCTTGTTTTTTCTTAGCATCTTCCTAGAACGAGAGTTTTCAATCCTTGTTGACCAATGGAAGAAGAAAATTGGTAAATTTCCCAATATGAATAATTGGGGAAATTCTTATGAAGCTAAGAATGTCAAGATTAGGAAAGCTATTGATTTTGGCAATCAATCACTAGGATAATGTATTGAAAAGGAAGTTGTAATGACCTGTAAATTCTTGGCAAATAGTAAACTAAGTGCTGAGAGAGAGGCTTGGGGTGAGCATAGTTGTTTCATTAAGTTGCTAATCAAGAGTACCAAGTAGGTATGAAGATAATTTTTATCTATATGCGAAGGTAGTAGTTTATGAACCTTTGATTTCTTGAAAATCCACAAGGTGAAATTGGTTAGATACTTGACAAAACTACACAACCAACTAAATAGTGAAGCTTCTAGTAGCCTTTGTGGTATTGAAGTATTTCCTTCAAAGGTGAAGGTTGGTATGAAAAAGAAAAAGCTAAAGCAAAAGAGTCAAAGGCAAGAAAGCTGAAAGAAAGAATAAAAAGCTCAAAGGCAAGAATAAATGAAGAAAGAAAGAAAAAAGATAAATAAAAAAGGAAAAGCACAAAAAGACATTTACCAAGAGATGAAACACATGAAAGGCTCGACTCGTAAAAATTTAAATGTGACAATATTTCAAAGACGTGATTGCAAAGTCAAAATCTGCTCCTCTGTTGGCTTTTGAAAGATGTCAAGGATGATAATTTATATTCATATTTTGAAAATTGAAAGAAATCACTTCCAAGGATTTGACAAGTCTCAACATATGATGAATCCTGATACTTGTAAGGTACTACAAAAACATGAAGGCCATGTCATTTGTACCACATGAGCACTCAAGCTTATAGGTTGAATTGGTGATCTGTGAGTATTTTAAAACAAAAACTTGATATCAGTTGTTATATTTCATTTATAAACATAAAGGGACTTAACTAAAGCTTAATCAAACTTGAAAGATACTTCTGCTGTCATTATCAAACCACTAGTTTGTCCATGGAAAGGACAAAACTCCAACTTAGTTCTCCCAATTAGGGCTGGGCACTGGGCCAGCCTAGCCCAACCCGATTAGAACTTGGCTTGGGCTAGCTTGAGGCTTGAGATTTTATAGCCTAGGCCCGGGGCTCAGCCTAGCTTGACTCAGTCATAAAAAAAATATTTAGAATACATAATATATATATATATATATATATATATATATATATATTTGATGAAAAATAATATTTTTTTTATATATGATATTGTCGGGACCCATTGTATGCCAGACCAGATGCCCACTTTTACCTCGGAATTCCCCAACCTTCCCTCCGTTTTAGGAATGACAAACCATTCAAGATAAAGGAACAAACCTGAACATATTATTCCATCTCAGTTGTAACACCTTGCCTTTTGGGTACGGTGAATATGTTAGTTCTTACTTACCTTAAGTTCTAGGAATGAATTTTGGAATTCAGTTTCATTTTGGTAGTATGTTCTTCTAGGATAAAATTTTGGGACTCAGTTTGATTTTAGTAGTATGTTCTTGTGCTTCCGTGCATCACATGATACATCCCAGAAGGCAAAGTCTTATCTACACGGTGTTTTTGATTTGAGAGAAAAATAAAGTTAACCCTATGATGTGGGCCCACGACCAACAACATTGATAGTCAAGAGGTACACGGGCATCCATGCCGAGTAACGATTGTTGTAGAGCATCTCCTAGCTACAGTTGAGTCCACATACTAGGGATATCGCACCAAGGGGCTGCTTGAGTGTACTCCGCTTGGGCCAGATCAGCCGTTAGCCAGCTTAGACACCTTCAGGCAGGTTATATGTGCAACAACAATAGCTCAAGAGGACCAGCATGCCACTTCAGCAATTGGGGCAGGCCAACGGCATGGTGGACCAGTCAGCATGCCTGAATGCCACCCTAGGCAATCAACAGCCTCCACCTAGCTTGGACTACCCGGCTTAGCATGACCTAGGGGTGGGTAGGGCCACACCAAGTCACTCGCCACCCTCCTCTCTCTCAGTTGGCTTATACACCTAGAGTAGTTAAACCACCAGGTCGACAATCCCTCTGCCGCCGTCAGTAAGACCACTGGGTCGACAATCCCTCTAATGCCATCAGTAATGCCACCGGGTCGAGAATCCCTCTGATGCCGTTTAGCGTCACCACTGGGTCAACAGCCACCAACAACTGCATCTAAGGCAGATGCCATCGGCTACCGCTCCTCAAGCTACTATCCCTCAGCTGTCCGGCCTACGACTAGCCTATTTACATGTAAAATCTTTTATCAAATATTACATGTAGACCGTATAAATGAAATAAAATGCCTATACTTGCCTAGGACACAACTTGTCACTATGAGGTCTGACCGTTCATAGTATCTTTAACAAAGTAAATTAGATCAAGGACTAGACTAAAATGTTCAATTTCCTAAGTTTAAATGTCATCCGAACTAAGAAAGCAAATGTACCTTAAATTTTGAAATCATATATGTTTTAAAATATAAGTAGATCTAAAAAATAGATTAATGAACAAGAACAAACTAATCCAAAGTCCCCGTCATCATAGATCAATGCAAATTGATGCCCTAAATATAATATTATGCATGCGAAAACTAGGTCATGTAGACTTGAAGTCCGGTCACTATTGGAACTTAGGTGTAGGACATAGACCTAATACGGAAACCTAGATCTGAATCCAAAAAAATGAAATCATGATTTGAGAAATTTATAAGATTCTTGTTCCAAATTTGAAATCATAGATGTCATAGAAATTCAAAAATATCAGGTCTTGTCAATGACTTGATCCAAAAAGCAAGGCCAGAAATCCAATAGGTTTGATCTTGTATTCATGATTGGATCTCTTAAGAATCAAATTCTAAGAAAATTGATCCAAATCTAATAATAAACAAGTTTAAAATCTTGTGTTTGGGGCTGATTATGAATATCAATCTAAGATTTATAATCCAAAGTTCATGGTGTAAACTCTGATCCAAAATAAAAAAAATTGAGATCCTAGATCCAAAATTTGAAATCCAAGATCCAAAATATGTGGTTTGAAATCTAAAATTTGATACCCGCAATATGAGATTTAGGATCCAAAACCATTGTGTGAAATCTGATCCAAAATCCAAGATCTGAAGTCCAAGATCTAAAATCTAAGATGTGAGATCCAAAATATAAGATCCAAGACCCATAATCTAAGGTCCAAAGTCTAATACTAGGGATCCAAAATCCAATACTTGAGATCCAAATCTAAGTAGGTAAACTTGGTTTAATGTTTAGATCAAGATAAAGTTTATGATTTGAATCCAATACTTAAATTGAAATTCAAGATCAAAATGGGCTAGAGGTACGCTGATCAAAATGGGCTAGAGGTACGCTGATCAAAATGACTGGGTTCAATCTTGCCTACACTGGGTTTGGGCCTACTTGGGATGGGTGTGGCAGTAAATGTGTTTGGTCTTAGTCAAACCACGTGAAATGTGAAATGTGTTTCATTCATTTCATATGAATGAGTGTTTAAAGACGTTTGACTAGACCTAGGCTATGGAACTGGGTTTATAAGCAGTAGGCTCTAAGAGTAGTCTGACCTAAGTCTTAAAGAATTGAGCTAGGTTTGGACTCCAAGCCTATATGGCCTACAATTTTTAAAATCATTTAAAAATAAAATATTTTGGAAAACAAGGATTTTAAAATGGTTCTTACATGAGAACCAAGCTAGATTCAGGCTTTCACATACTTTGCTGATTCACATAGGTATGCTACTAGGCTAACCCAGTCTGGTTTCAGACAAAGGGTGCATGTGAGCGCAAGGTGGTTCAGTGTATATTAAAACATAGGTACATTGCATGATTAAAGAGTGCACAAAAGAAAACTATATTCCAAATGCAAGACTTAAGTAAAACTACGTAAGCAAAATCTGAAATTAAAAGAAAGAGACAAGGAAGGAGGAGCATACGAGACCACTATGCCTACTCTAAAGACATTAAAATAAATCTAATCTAGAAAATAAACATCCTAAACTAAGCAAAGAATAAACTAGGCTAAACATGTTATAAACAAAAAGAAAATTAAACATGGAAAAAGCAAAAAGAAAACTAAACTAAACATGCATAAAGAAAAAGAACTAAACTACAAATAAGAAAAGAAAGAAGAGGGAAAAAGAGGTAACCTGAACCTAGCGCATAGGTGAGTGCACTCCCACCACCCCCAAGTGAGCCTGGTTGGGTCTAGGTTGAGTTATAATGCAGCTCAAACCAAGACTTAGATCAAAACTCATAAAAATTTAACTTGTTTTGAGCTAGATCCCTTTTTTGAGCAAGCAGTTAGAATTTTACTAACTTTTTGGGCTTATCAATGAATAACTCAAAGTGTGCAGTGCCAAAGGGGAAGGAGGAGGCCATTTATAGGAGAGAGAAGGGCCAAACCCCATGGGAATTTTTGATCTAGGACTAAACTTTTGGCATTGTCTGTCCTTTTCAACAATCCAAACCATAGGTTAAAAGTATATTTTCAAATGTATTTTGATCATTGCAATCGCGTTCACTTCAAATTCGATTCCGTAAAAAGTCACATGTGCATGGAGAAGTCCTTTTTAGTTTTTGATAAAGCATTTGGATTGACATTAAGCGTGCAGAACAAATGAAGTAAGAATACAAAGAGGAGAAAACACACCTTTAAACCTTATCCTAATACTTGTTATAAATAAGGAAAAAATTTGCATCAACCACATACAAATACTGATTTTGATTCCATCCATGCACTAGTGCTCAACAAAGAATTCCACACATTTCAAGTGTTTATGTGCAAATTGTGATTAATCATGATATATTTTTGAGATATATTGTGTATTAAGCTCACATGTAGATCCTAGATCTGGGTTTGATGCTAAGACCCACATCCAAATCAAGATATAAGAAAAATTCTAGAAGACAAGACCCAGATATGGTATTAGAATTTAGGTCATGATTTGATATCTAGGATATGAAATGAGAATAATGGATATGGATCAATAAAGATAGATCAGATATGAGATTTGGATATGAGATTCAGGCATAGAGTTAAGTCTTGGATATATGATTTGGATCAAAAATATGAAATGGAGATATGAAAATAACGTGGACCTGAACCTAGGTTGGGATCAATTTTGAAACTAGGATCAGTTTTGAAAAACTGGGTTTTGACCTAGGTTGGGTTCAAGCTCAATGCAGGAGTTGCATTTGGAAGTTCGGATAGGTTAGGCTTGGGCTTGGGCCTAGGCCTACAAGATCTATGAAATGTTTATGAAAAGCTAATTTAAGTTCATGTAACTCATAAGTTAGGTTTTATGAAAAATATGTGTATGGTGGTAAATGACCACAACATCCTTGTATATGATTTTAAGATGAAATGAGTTCAAATAAGAAGTCTAGCTTGAACTAAGGTTCTAGAATCAAAGAAAATCATAAACCAAGGTATATGTGATCTATACCCTATGCTTACACAGAAGAATATGGTTCAAAAAAAAAAAAAAAAACCATTTTGCTGTTGCATATTCCGATAGTTCTAGATGAATTTTGTCAATCTAACTACCAGCCTATGGGTAGTTCTTAAATAGCTTCTGGTTAAAATCTTGCTAATAAATTCCTCCTAGATTGCTCTAAAAATCAGAAAAGAATTTTTACCAAGAGTACGTGACTCATTTATAAAGGAAAATTAAGGAAGGCAATAAAAATTAGATTTTTATAGGTGGAGTAGAGGGTACTTGAAAAAGCTACTTACCTATAAGGGCAAGTTGAAAGATCAAAGAAATTCACTTGAATTTTATAGAATTAAACTTGACAGTAGTTTATAGAGTATAGTAATTACTAGGAATGAATTTGATGGCCTTTAAAACTGAATGGAACTCAAACTAGAAGGAATGAACTTAAACCAAACTAAGAGTATTGATTTACTACCCATTCTATCGGGTTGAGTTCAAATTTAGCTCAAGCCCTAGAAAACATGAAAGTTGAAACACTCAAAATTGAATTGAACTCAAACACAAGGATGAATGAATTCAAACCAAACTAAGAGAATTTATACATGATAAACGTGGTCCTAGCTTAATTTTACCTCAATCTTTCGGGTTAAGCTCAAATTCAGCTTAAACCTTTGAAAATATGAGAGGAAAAATATTCAGAACTGAATTGAACTCAAACTGGAATGAATATTCCCAAATTAAGGGAAACTTGATTTGTACATGATAAACATAGTCCTAGCTCGGTTTTAGCTCAATCTTTCAGGTTAAGCTCAAACCTCTGAAAACAAGATAGTGAAAGACTGAGTAGAAATATGCAAATTAGTACATAACTGAAACATTGGCTGAGTGACTCAAAATCAATGAAATAAAACTTTTTCTCTTTGACTTGGTTGAGCTAAAGACAACAATTTTAAGTTCTAGGAGCTGATTTAAGCTACAACAGAGTTGGCTTCAAGCTAAGAAAACCCTGGTGAGCTGACTTTGGCGACTCCTGGGGTCGTGCAAAATTGAGAAATGACCTAATTGCTCAAATATTAGGCAATTCTAAATTAAGATTAGTCCCATAGCCTAGGTGTAGTCAGACTTTTTTTAAATACTCATTTGTATGAAATGAATGAAGTATATGTCCTATATCACATGGTTTGAGTAAGACCAAACACAATTATTACAATCAAGCCCATTCCAAGTAGATTGAAATTTATTGTCACTCGATTTTCACCTTGGATTTTGGATCATGAATCCCAATAACATGATATGACATCTTGGATTTCTATAACTTCTCCCATTTCAATTTAGAACAAGAATCATATAAAATGGATAAAATCATGATTACAAGTCTTGGATTTAAAACCAGTTTTCTCCTCATAGGCCCACGTACACCCCAGTCTTAGTAGAGATCAGCCTCTACATCTACATAACCTAGTTTTGTGTGCATCATATTAGATTTAGGATCACTATTTACATTGATTTATGATGATCTGAACATGATCAAACATCAAGACCCAATTCTTCTTGTTCATCAGTCTATTTTCAATATCTATTTAGATTTCAAAATATTCATGATTTCAAAATTAGGGTATGTTTGCTTTCTTAGGTTTTTTAATGACATTTAGGCTTAGGAATTATAACATTTAGTATATTTTAGGGGAAGAAAGTTGGAGCACCGGCCTGTAGAGCTCATGTAATGCACAATTGGCCAGGTTGCTCACACTCAAGATAGTCTTTGGTCTTATTACCCTAGCAAAGGCACAAGAATGGTTAGACCTCGTATCAACAGGTCGGGGTCCCGTCTTTCAAAATCCTATACAAGAAACAGGGGTGAGTACATGTGCTGATATCCCATTTATTACGGCCTGCATGTAAGATTGAAAATTTTACATGTAAACAAAGCGACCGTGATGGGACCTATCACTATTTGACTAGACAAAATGTTTCAATTTTCTAAGTCTTAAATGTCATCTCACCCTTAGGAAAATATAGGTACCCTCACTTGATTTATGTCTATATATATTTGTGATGTGCATTAAGACCTAGAATTGAGAGAGGTTTTCCATGCCCACATAGACATAGAATTACATAGTACCTCTCTCAATTTAGGAATTGTTTGATACAATGTTTGCTTCTTTCTTTGATTTTAACCTCCATCTTAGGCCATGTTGTATTAGAGTAAACTGTTTGTGCATGTGATTGCATTTTCGGAAATATCCCATCAACTATATGTCCCGATCATCATGTCGAAGAATACCCCTTGTATGCCTTAGCTCAGGGTGGTTCAATGGCTAGACCAAGCTCCTGGAGGAGAGTATTGGCCCTCCCCTTCCCGTATTGAGACATACCCAGTATACTGTGAGTGATCAAGGAGAAAGAAGACACTTAACCTTTAGAACTATATTTGAAAGAGTCTGTGCCACATACTCTAGACTTTTTGTCTAAGTATATATGCGTATCTGGTATATGGAACAACTGGGCATTTAAAATTTTAAGATACCTAGTTCTAGGTCATCAAGTTGATTTGTTTGATTATATGTTTGTCTCTTTGCACTTCTTTTAACACCGTGAACCAAATTTTCCATAAAAAGCTTGATGGATTTTCCAAAGGTGCCTTTGTTTTCTTGTGCTAAAATCCTTTAGAATTTTCCTTTTTCAATGTCATCCTATAGGGCTCTTCAGCCTATCAAGGTTCAAATCGTCCTTGCTGTTGAAACCTCCCACCTGACCAATACAATCTCATCACCTAGTCTAGCCATCTTCTACTTTTGTGTGTTCATTTGTATGCCTATCCTGACCCCAACCATGTCTTTTTTGTTAGTCATCATAATCAAGACATTTTCTTGGAGATACATTATACACTTGTTCGAGAAGTTCGTTCGCCTATATGGACTCGTGCCAGGCTAGTACCCATAGTTGTTCGAGTAGTTCGTGGAGGTCTTCCTTCACTACCTGGATGAATGTAGTCTCACTCCAGTAGTTGGCTGATTTTGCATTTTTCTACAATGTTCTCACTCGATTCGTCTAGGGTGACTCTAACATGATCAAGGGCTGACTTGAGTTTCTACAAGCATGTCATTCATGAGGGTCAGTCTTTAAAGCCCATTGGCGACAACTTCTTATCACTACATGCATACAGGTAGATGATAGATGAGCTAGTGTAGGAGTGCATTGTCTAGGACTTTTTCTACAAAAGGAGCAACTAGCCCACTACACCTATCACGATAGTAGGACAAACATTCTTATACTATGCCCATTTTTCATCATCCCATATCATTCAAAGTGATGCATAGTACAGTTCTTTAGAAGACATATTGATTTCAATACAATTAGAGGAAGCTACAACATAGTCATAGACTATGATTTGGACAGTGAAGCATGGTAGAGTATTCACAGTCTGGCTACTGCAAGCTGCTCCTTTGTAGGAATTGAGATTTTTATACATGGCATAGGTCTAGAGTATATATGAATTGATGGAAAACTGTTCATTCCACTTTATATTGTCATTGAGTTTTATTTTGAACAATGTTTGCAATTTAATGATATATTGACATTTTAATTCTCCCCAATGTGCCAATAATTACTTGTCTTTCTCCCTATTTTTCAAAACCATGTCCTTTTTTGTGTCCCTTCTCAAGCTAACATATCTTTTTCTATTGAAACTTTGACAAAGATTTTTATGGCTCCTTGCATGAGATTACAAGCTAAAGAAGGAAAAGAGATTGAAGTTCAAGAGGAGATAGAGAATCCTCCTTAGGTAGATCCCACTCTTATGCTGGCCATTTAGAAGATGATTCATCAAGTGATGAGTCGAGGAGCGGCAGCTGGGCATGGCCACAAGAATTCAAAAGGTTCCACTCAAGCCTTGTGGTCTTCACTGGGCACATTGTAGATCCTATCTAGTTTCGCATTGATGAAATGAAGAGAATAGTCTGTCAGATTCAAAGTAAGGGGAAGAAACCTCTTCCGGACAAGATTTTTGTGAAAAGTTGTATGATCAAAATCTCGAGGCACTTTGAGGAAATTCAAATTCAGGGGGACAAAAACCTAACACATTCATTTGTTAATATTCTTCGTTGAATGTGAAAGGTTCTATGAGAACAACAAGGCAATATTCAGATGTTTTCCTCAAAGTTTGGAAAGAGAGACAGCATAGTGGTACTTAGAAACATCGACCCCACCTAGCTGCGGGATTTTGATGTGGTAGTCAATGCCTTTGTCAAAAAGTATGGGTCTAATTTTTTGTGGTGCCAACCATCAACACCCTTATTGATGTCTGCCAAGGATAGATAACCCTTCAGAATATTCAAAGATGACAGACATTGAGCTTAAAACTTTGTACCCCAATGCCAAAAGACCATGCCTTAACCATTATCTATGATACCAGGGTCCGCGTCGACGTGACGTGGGTGCGACCTTGATTCGCACCCAACACTGTTTGGGTCCGGTCAGTTGCACCTGATTAAAAATGACGTGCATCCGACTCATGGTAAAAAATGAGTCAGGTATTTTGGTCCATTTTTAAGATTTTTTTTTTTTTTTATTTTCAACATTTTGTTAGGGGCTTGGGGCACGACTGTCGCCCTTTGCCACTGCCCTCACAATCCCTCCTGCGATCCTCCTTTTCACCGGCGGCAGCTTCCTCTATGTCTGGCGACCGGCGTCGGCTGCAATCGTCCCTTCCACCGGCGGCAGCTTCCTCTACGTCCGGCGACCGGCGTCGGCTGTGATCTTCTCTTCCGGCGGCATCGTCTTCTTCCTCAACCCTCTTTCCTCTTTCCCTGTTTTCTCCTGATTAGCGGTGAGGCTTTCGTGCTCCATTTCTCTCCCTCCTCTCGATCTGTATGCTCGCTCTCTCCAAGGAATTCATTGGGCAGGGCTTATTGGCTGTCTGGCCCAATGTATTTAAAGATTGCTTAACTTCTGTGTTAGATTGAGAGAGAGAGCACTGTTGGTGATACACCTGCTCTGCGTTCAGCACAAATGTTGAATGCATGTGCATATATTTCCTCTTCTCTAACTAATGACCGTGATCTTCAACTTGCGTTCTTTTTTGCTGATTCGTATTTGCAAATTTGCCTATCTCTTTCCTTTTCAAAGTCATCTGCCAATTCAAGGATGTCTGAAATCCCCACCGCTGTTGTTGCCGGATGAACGGTCATCACTTTGAATTACATTAATCATGATATATTACTGGACCATGCATAAGAGCTGATGATCAAGATGTTGAATCCACCACGAGATGTAAGACCGCCAGATTTTGTTGTCATTGTGAATTGGCCGACTCTGTTGAATGCAGCATGAATGAGGGAGAGAAAGATTGTTAGGTCCTTAACTTTATATCAGTTGTGGATCAAGAAAAAAAATCAAGAACTGAGATTGTTTCTTATTAATATATGTGCATGTGCATATATTTCCTAGTGAATGCATGCCTCGTGAATTGAGCTGAATGTGCATATAGTTCATCTTACTGATTGTCCTCAAATAACTAATTGATATGTGAGTCAAAGTTTTCCTTTTTTTTTCGGTTGCCAATGCCACCTCAATGGTGTGTTTCTCTATTCCTAGATCAAATTTCTTTCTTCATAAGGACCATGTTCACCACAAAACGATGTTTAGATTCTTAACTAAATTAGTTGCTTATGCCTTCTGATTGTTCTTCATCACACTACAAAGATAAGAAAAAGTTCTGCTCTTGAGGTGGTTATAAATGTGATGCAATGATCCAGCTTCTCTATTAGATGCTCCTATCAATTTAATAGTAGGATCATGTGATGTTGCTAATGACCACAGGCGATTCTCATGGCATTATCCCAGGTGTACAAAGGATAAAGACCAACTCCCAACTCCCAAGTGACACATAGAACTCAGCACCAAGCAGTTGTGGGCATTCAATATTGTTTTAGATCTTCACTTGATGACGAGCCATCCTTTTTTGCTGCTTTTGTCAAGTGTCTCTCATTTGCACTGTATTGTACAAAATTCTGTTTTGTCTCGTGTGTGCATAGGGTCTCTTTAGTAAGCATCTAATTTTCCTTTTTTTTTTTTGCTGAAACTCTCAGACTTACCTTAAGTCATCTAAAGCATCTCATTTTTTGCCATATGGATGTTTGATTCCGTCCCTTCCTCATTTCGTTATCTTAAAATTCTGAAGTAATAACCACCGTTCCAGTTGTGCCAGTTGTTGCTTTCAAAGTCAAGAAACCACTACATCTTTTGGCCGGACAAATTGAACATGGATTTTTTTGATCCTGTTGTTCCTTATGAGGCATTTGATGATGATGATACCGTTGAAAGGATTGAAGAAAATCAAGATATTAGTGGAAGTGGAACACAACTCTAATTGATGATGTAATATTGTAATATAATATGTATTGATGTATGAACTATGAAGTATGACTGTATGAACTGTGATTCTGTGAACTCAAAACTAAAGTATATTTCTTGTTGAATGTTGAACTGATGATTAATAAATGATAATGATATCATGATTAGCAAATTGCAATTTTTTATTGTTATTTAATAATTTTGTGGTTTATAGACAAATTTTTGTCATATATATTATCTACATATTATTATTATTACAATAAAATAATAATAATACTCTCTTGCCATACCACCGCACCTAAATTTTTTGAAATGTACCGCACCGGCACCGGCACCGGCACCCCGCACCTTGGTGACATAGACCATGATCCTCACGGGCTTCCAAAAGCACACTTATCACCATCTCGGACAACATGAGTTCTAGAATTTCTATTATTTGACTAAAAAGACAGATCATATTGAGACAACTATCAAAAATGGTTATATCTGACTGACATGGGACAGAGCAGCAGCTGTAACAAGATAGAAAATTTTTGAAAATTCAATAAAACTCAAGTGCATGCTCTTTTTATCAATAAGAACTCGGCCAGCATACAGCCCAATCCACCGAGTCGGCAGCCACAAAAGTACAAAGTCAAAGGAGACAGTAACACAATGTTTGGATGGAGGGAAAAGAATGGAAAAGAAAGGAAATGGTAGGCTCTCCTTTGTCTAGATAGCCACTTAAAGGAAGGGAAATGAAAGGATAATGTAAAGTCGTGCTTGGAATGGAGGGAAAGGGAAGCAAAGGTAGGGAAAGAAAAGGGAAGGGTGGGAAAGGAAAGGAGAAACTAAGCTATTTTCCCTCCGAAAATGGAGAGATTGGGAAGGAAAGGACAGGCTGCTTCTCATGGTTATTTATTTGCGCTCTATGCAACCTCCTTCCACTATGATCATGCAAAGATCTCTCTCTCTCTCTCTCTCTCTCTCTCTTTATGTGTGTATGCTGGCTTGACAAAAACCCAAGCGAGGGTCTGATCGCTCTTTGCCCTCTCTTCCCCTACTCTGTTGTGCATTAGGTGATGCCAATGACAGCAAAGCAGGGGGGAGGCCTAGTCTCTCTGTTGCCGTCGATAGGGGAAAGGGCCAACCGCTCTCCTTGCTTTGTATGGCAATGGAGAGTGTCGACCCCTCTCTCATCATCTGCTGCCATTTGTAGGAAAGTAGAAGAGGGGCCAGTCCTCACCCCTACCATCGACATAAGAAAAAGCAATCCACTATTGATAGCATCTCACTTTACTTTTTTTTTTTGTTCATTATTTTTTCTTATTTATTCTATTGAACGTATCAGTAGCATCTCAGCATGTTAGGGGAGCTGGTATGGCTGCCATCTTAGTGTGTTACGTGTCAACGTATATTTTTTAAAGGCCAATGACAGCAAATATGACATTAATTTTCTCAAATTTTAATACAACCTATGAAGCATTTATCTCTTCTCTAGGTCTTTCACTCCAAGTCTTTCACTCCAAGTTCCTAAGATGATCACTTCTGCTTGGAGAGTCAATGACAAAATTCAAAAGAAATTGCAAACTTGAAAGAATGGCCCCAAATGGTGCTAGGGTCACCCTCATAAGGCATGTTCTTTCTTCTTGTTGCCACAATTCTTAATATGCGTAAGCCTTCTAAGATAGTAAAAAAAAGTTGAAATCATCTCCTGAATATTTTTATGGAATGACAAGAATGACAAATACAAGTGCCATGTAATGAAACAAGAAAAGGTTATCAAACCTATACTCAAGGTGGTCTCACTATATATTACTTTCATTCGCTTGAAGAACATGACATTACTTGTCAAATGGTGGTAGGACATTTTCAATTTGCATTCAAAATTGGAAATCATTGTTGAGATGCAAGTAGGAATGGTAATAAATAATTTCTGCAAACCATTGTACCTTATCAAGATACCGTTGGATCTATATTCATATGAATGGTAAGAAATGCTTCAAACATGTTAATGGTTGCATAAATAAACTATGGGGTCATAAGACTTATATGGTTTGCTTGGCCTTTAACACTAATAGGTAAGTCCTACATTGCTAATGTTTATTTTTCATTGTTAAATTTTAAGGTGATAAATTATTTTAAAGTCATGAAAAAAAAAACAAAATTTATGATACAAATGAAAATTATTTTTAAAAGATAGACCTATGACACTAGGCAATCGGGCCATATAATTGAATAAAAATATTTTTTAAATATTTTTACTTGGATAATGAGTTATAAAGTGTTAGAGGCATTATTGTAAATCAACTTAAACATTTTCCTTTCTTTTCCTTTATATGGTTTGAATGAACATGATTTTAATAATTCCTTTCAATCCCTTTCCTTTATATTTAAACAAGCCTCTACAATGATTTGTTTTCCTCCCTTTCCTTTCGTTTACTTTTCATCCCCATTTCCTTTCCTTTTGTTTCCTTTATTTTCTTTTCCATCCATTCTTTTCCCTCCCTTTTCCTTGATCCAAAGAAAGTGTAAGAAAGCACAACAGTCCAACTGTGATGGTAATAAACATCCCACTTGGACGTGAGACAAGAACTTCACTGCTTTGGAGAAGAAGAATGAAGAGATTCGGTCTTATTAGAAGGACTCTGCCACTTATCGTGTGTGTTAGATCCCCTAGAAATTTAAGAGAAAAGGGAAGATCAATACTGTAAATTTCACTGTGATTTGAGCCATGACATGAAGATGGCATACTACTCAAACATATTATTCAAGACTGTATTGACAAAGATCTATTAGTCAATGGCACCACTCCCGAAGTCCTCAAGGATCCATGCAAAGACCACTGTAAGAATAGTGTGGCAATAGTTTATGACATTTCTTTCTAACAGAAGCACCATATTCAGCCTTGCACATTAGAGGAGACGGCTATAATGGCCATCGAGGACAAACATATGCAGAAACTGCTCGATTTTATTCAAGCTCTTAGCAAGAAAACAATGGCTATGAGAACCCAAGCCCGTCAAGCAGATCAGCTGTGAACTTTTTGAGCAGCTGAATAAAGAGCAGCTCAGCAAGTCCTTAACATCCCACTAAATATCTCTATTTTGGACCTCATCAAAGCCTTTGCCATACACATGACTGCCATGGAGGAAGTGCTCAAGAAAATCCATGTCAAATATAGCATCACCCTAGGAACGCTGGCAGAGACCATCAACTTGGTCATGCGAAAGGCTTCAATTACATTTTCAGATTTTTAGATAATGATTTGTAGAAGCCTCACCAGTTCCATACAATGCACTTTATATCATAGTGATGACTAGTGGCATCAACATCCCACACGTACTGATAGACAGAGGAAGCAGTCTGAATATCTGCCCGGAGATTATAGACAAAGCCTTGAGCCTCAACTCAAGGATGAGTATTACACATGTGATGATATAACTACTTTTGGCTTTGACACGAGCATGAGGATGGTAAAAGGCACGATATATCTGGACCTGCATATCAACTTCACCATCCATACAATCCTCTTCTATGTGGTAGATGTGCCTCATACAATTTACTCCTTAGACGACTATGGCTACTTGAGGAAAAAGCCATGGGGCACCATTACGATGGTCCAAGCCGAGAACCCTGAAGAGAGATTCCATAAACCCTAGTACCTTGACTTCCAAGCACATTGAAATCCCAAGTGTTCAGTGCCCTGATGAGGTATATCTAAAAGACAAACCTTGACTGCTCATGCATGAATAAAACTTGAGATTAAGGATCAAGTCAATGCGGTGGACCAGAAAGACTTGACCTTCTACAAGCTTGGTGATAGGATCAATGAGGCAGCTATCATATATCATCCTCTGTATGAGTGTTTGGTAGAGCTGCTAAAAGGGCTCCATATGATGATCAAGATGGGCTATAGGCCATGCACAGGCTTAGGGGCTCATGAGGACCACATCATCAAACCAGTCAGTAGTGAAGCTGGACATAGAAGAACTGCATGACTCGGCTACAAGACAAAGCCAAACAATGGAAAGACCAAGAAGCTGTCCAAGAAGAAGAAGAGTTTGAATAAAAAATCATGGTCACTATTTCACTATTAGTTGTCTTTTCTCTATATCTTTGTAGGAGTGGTGGGGGTCCCAATATTTCAAAGTTTATCAATAAAGTTCAATGATTTTTCCTGTAACTATGTGTGTATCTCCCTCTCTCCCACATCCTTTCTAATTATTTTTTCACTATGGTCACTAAATGCACGTCCAGCTTATTTTTTCATCATCTTTCTATACAGAAGGATCAAGATGGCATTCAAACTCACCCACAAGCTAGCCAATAATACCAAACTCAGGCAGTAGAAGCATTCACATGTTTGTGAAGTCAGGAAACTGAAAGAGCCAGTTCCACAAGAAGAACCAGTTTCATCATCACAACTAGTAGAATTGTACTTGGATTTTGTAGATTTGGCTCAATTACAAAGAGAAGATCAACCTCTGGCTTGCTCAAAGATTCCACCAAGGAGGTGAATATTGGAGACACAGAAGATCCCAAGATGATATAAGTTGGTCTCAATTTGGATCCAAAAGAAGAAAAAACTGATTCAATTTCTCAAAACCTACAAAGAAGATTTTGCATAAACATATGAAGATATGTGAGGGTTGGATCCTAAACTGGTGGAGCAGAGGTTGATTCTCGAACCAAGAAGTTACCACCCGCTCAAGCAGAAACTATGGAAGTTGGATCTATAAGTCAAAGACAAAGTCAAAGGAGTGAAAGATTTACTCAATGCTTTGCATTGTTTTCTCAGACCTCTTAAAACAGAATACACACTTGCGATCAGTAGAGAAAAGACTGTGATTTGATGACAAAAGGAAAACAGGGAAAAGAAAAGTGACATGAAGAGTGTAACTTGGCCACAAGGCAAAAAGACACTTTACAGATGTTATTTTCTCAATTTATATACTTACATGGAAACATCCAGAAGATGATGGAATCCAAAATCAAAATGGTTGTTGATTTTTTTACATAAAGTCAGTACAAATCATTCTAACTACATATAGTTGGGATATTTCGTAAAAGTCCTAATCACACCGCTCTCTTACAGTCTCCCTAAAACTAGAGAGTGGGGGTTTTCTACTCCCAGTTTGCCTTCAAGTATGAAAACTGACCTTTGCCTAGAGCCTTTGTGAGGAAATCTGCCACCCAATTTTTTTAATATATAAGCTGTTCGAACTAGCCCAAAGTTGATACAGTCACAGATCAGATGGATGGTCAATTTCAATATGCTTTGTGCATTCGTGGAAAAGTAGATTTGAGGATATATGCAAAGCTGCTTGATTGTCACAGTATAGTTCCACTGGAGCATTATGCTTAACGTGTAAATCATTTAGCACTATCTTTAACCAGATCAACTCACAGACTATGTTTGTCATTGAACAATATTCAGCTTCTGCTGAAGACCGTGACACTACAGTTTGTTTTTTTCATTTTCCATGAACCTAGATTTTGGCCAATGTAAATGCAATAACTTGTAACAGATAGGCATGTTTGTCTCCATGCCCCTCAATCTACATCACAAAATGCCTTAAAAAAATTGATTTTCAGCCTTCATCAAAATCCCTTGACCTGGATTCCTTTTTACACACCAAACAACCCTTAGAGAAGCATCCATGTGACAAATTTTGGGTTGTTGTATGAATTGACTCAACACATGTACAATGAAAAGTATACCCAGCCTAGTTACTCTCATATATATTAAACTTCTCATTAACCTTCAATATGTATGTCTCTCATTCAGTATAACTTAGATATTGATGTTGTTCTATGGGCGTCTTTGCTGGTTTCACATTCAAATAACATATTTCTTCTAAAATGTCAAGTGTGTACTTATGTTGGGATAAGAAGATTCCTTTCTTTGTTCTTGCTAGCTCAATCCCTAGGAAATATTTAAGATCCCCAATGTCTTTCAATTGGAAATTCTTGTTGAGATAATGTTTGATCTCATTGATTTGAGTCTCACAATTTCTGGCAAGTATAAGGTCATCAACATAAACAAGAACCACCATGAATGTAGACCTTGGCTAAAAAGTAAACATGCAGTAATTTGCTTTAGATTGTTGAAAGCCATATGATGTCAAGGTACTTGAGAACTTAGAGAACCAGCATCTAGGGGCTTGTTTTTGCCCATACAAGGAATTTTAAGCTTACACATGTGTGTCTCCCCCTCACTTCCATATCCCAAAGGGATCTCCGTATAAATTTCCCATGCACGAAAGCATTGTGCACATCCATTTGACAAAGTATCCAGTTGTATTTTGCTGCAAGCATTGACACACATCTCATATTTGTTAGCTTTGTCACAGGAGCAAAAGTCTCATGAAAATCGAGACCTTCTATTTGGGCATATCCCTTGGCTACTAGACAGGCTTTATGACTCTCTATGGTACCATCAGCTCTGCATTTAATTCTAAATATCCACTTAAAACCGATTGGGTGTGCTCTTGGTGGAAGATCAACAAGAACCCTGGTGCCATTGCTCTCTAATGCTAGAAATACTGCATTCATAGCCTACTGCCAGCAAGGTAATTGTGCTGCCTAAGTCTATGGTTCTGATTCATGAGAGGTGGCAAGAAGAGAGAATTTGTCAAATGAAATGACTGAAGATAAAGGATATCATGAACCTTGATGACGCTCCTTAGATGTTGAATTAAGTGACCTTGGAAGGACTGCTCCATAGTAGAAATCTTTGAGTAACATAGAAGGTTTGGGTTTTCTTGTGGATCTCCTTAGTTCAAGTTCAGAGGGACTAAGGTTTCGGATAGTGGATCCTTCATGCTTTGAGTGATTTTTTAAGTAAGTGAATGATCTTCAAGATTTTTTTTTACATTCAAGTTGTGAATCATCTAAATGATTTGAAACTTGAGACGTAAAGGTAGTATCTTTAGTTGAAGAAAACAAATTTTCTTCTGCTATGTGATTTGCTATAGACACAGGTAAAACAGAGGTAATTTCTTGATCTAAAATATTATTGAATGGGAAGATGTTCTCACAAAATTTTACATCTATACTGTATGCAAGCTTATGTAATTTGAGATCATATAGATGGTAAGCTTTCATCTGATTTGGATAACCTAGAAAAATACAATGACTAGCACACTGCTCAAACGTTTGTAGCATAGCACAAGCACCCGAAGACTCTGAGATGAGTATATTTTGATTTTTTCTTAAAAAGTCTTTCAAATGGTGACTAACCTTTTAACAAAGGTGATGGAGTTAACTTGATCAAGTGAGCAGCCATGAGAACACACTCTCCCTAAAACATCAATAGGAGATTTGCTTGAAATTTCAAAGATCTAGCAACACACAGTAGATGACGCTGTTTTATTTCAACAACACCATTGTATTGTGGCGTCTTGACATAGCTGTGTTGGTGCACAACATCTACCGAGTGAAAGAATTCATTCATATCATGAGAAGAAAATTCTGCATCATTTTCTGATCTAAGTTTCAAAACATTTAATTTGTACTTATTTGAACCATATTAAAAATCCTTTCAACAAGTGTCCTGTTTCATGTTTATATCACATGAGAAACACCCAGGTTGCTCTTGAGAAATCATCAACAATGCTAAGGTAAAAATGGGCACTTGTAATGGACGACTGAGCATAAGGAACCCATATATCAAGGTGTATTTGCTCAAATTGATTTAAAGTTGAAATTTCTGATACCTCAAAGGGTAATCCAGTTTGTTTCGACATTAAATATGTATCACAGTGGCCTTTAGATAGTTTTATATCAAAATCATAAGCTTCAAATAGTTTGTTCCTAGAACTTCTGAGTGTTTGAGGAAAAACAAGTTGTGGAACTTGAATTTGTTTGGTTGTTGTAATTCTTGAATTAGAATAATCTGTTCTTCAGGTCACCCACTCCACTCATCATCTTGGATGTATTGAATTTTATAGCCAAATGAATCAAATATAACATGGTCGTTAGAAGAGCTGACAAGACGACTGATAAAAACTAGATTGAATTTGAACTCGTATGAAATAAACTTGATCTAGTACAAGAGAAGGGCATAATTGAACTTTTCCAGAATGAGCAGCATATGCTAACTTGTTATCTAGAAGGCAAATTGGGAAGATAATAGAGGGTTTACTACAATCAAAGAGCAAAGACAATGACAATGCCATATGTTGACTAGCACCACCATCAAGAATCCAAGCATTGGAAAATGAAGTCAACATACTTGTGAAATTGGCTGCTGAAGAACAATTTTTATCACTGAGAATTTGCATTAACATTTTGTATGCATCCATAGGGCAGGAACAGTATCCTTCTCGGCAGCTTTAGCATTTTCTATAGCTTTATTACAGTAGAAGCATTAAATGAATGACATAAACTCTCCTAATTGGATGGATTTGACAGGCCTTGCTTCTCTTGTTTCACCCTTGCATTTTTTAAGTTAGGTGGAAATCCATGGAGTTTAAAACGCTTTTCTCTAATGTGGCCAAAACCATAGCAATAGGAGCACACTACTTGTTGTTGCATGAGATTTCTTCCTTTGATGCCCTACGGGATTGATGGCAACCAAACTTGTATGTTCTGATGAAGGAAGAACACATGCTTCATGTTGTTTTTCTTCCAGTAGTATTAACGAGTAGGTTTTTGACAATGATGGCAATGGTTTCATAAGCAAAATTTTCCCTCTTATTGTGCTATAAAAATCATTCAGTCCCATTAGGAACTGAATGACATCTTCTTGCAATCTGTCTACAAGCACTTTCATAGCACCACATGTCCAGCAAGGTAAATTTAATGACTGTTAATATAAACCAGTTCATCCCATACTTCTTTTGCAGATGTAGCGTTGATTATGCTCGGTGATAAATCCTTGAATATGACATTAATCAACCATGCAAATACCATATTGCTACATCTAAGCCAGTAAATATAATCAGATGAACCTACCTCTACCTTTGGAAGTGATCCATCTACAAATCTCAACATGTTCTTGGCTGCCAATGCCATGTGCATCGCTCAACTCCATGTTGCATAATTATCACTGGTAAGATATCGTGTAACCAAAATTGCTCCAGGATTAGTGGAGTAATGTAAGTAATATGGGTTGATGAAGTGGACTGCATGATATGATGAAGCATCAGTTCTTATTTTTTATGAAAGAGGCGAGGTTGTGTTTGATCTGTGGTGGCCACCTATAATCATAGGGGTGCACTCTGTTTAGTCACAAAAAACTTAATTCAAGGTTATCTCAAGTCAATTTACACAATTCAGGGTGTGTGGTTGCACGATCCAACTCAAAAAGTCAAAAAGAATTTAATTTACTAAGCAATTGAATTGCACACAGTAAAAATTAAACCAATTGGGCACACATTCACTAGAAAGAGTGTTCAAAACATGATTCAAACTGGAATTAGATAAAATCTACATTGTAGAATAATAATTGTCAAAATTGAAGTGTAGTCAAAGTTATGATGGACGTTGACTGAAACTTGATGCACCCAGCCCATGCATGTGGGCAAGATAGGTCGAATGAGTTTCATAATTTCAAAGAGAATTCGATTCTCTCACCATGTCATCTAATGCAAGAATTTCCAAGGTGGAAACTAAAATTCTTCTCAGTAGGATTAAAATCTAGCTAAGAAAGGAATTAAAAAGATCTAAAATTAAATTTTTTTAACTTAATTTCATTTAAAGGTGAAACCAAATCAAATAGGGAGAAATTAATTGGGAATGTTTTTCTGTCTCTCTTCTTCTTTAGAATAATTTTAAGTAACTCTAGTAAATAAGAAAATTCTTTAAATCAAGACAATCAAGGAGAGCCCATTTGGGCATATCTTTTTCTCTCTCTTCTTTTAGAACCATTTTAAATTATTATACTTAAGAATCAAAATAACCTAAAAGGGTTGCCCATTTAGGTATGGTTCTCCCCTTTTCTTTTCGGAATCACCTTGGGTGATTTTAATTGAAAACCAAAACCAACTCAATCAAAGTTGGTAGAATTTTCAGAATTCAATCAAAAGAGTAGCTCACTTGGGCGTAACTCTATCCATCCCTTTTTCAAAATCGTTTTGAAAATGATTAAAGTTCCAAAATCAGCTTAGTTAAGCTGGTATGTTTTCAAAATACTTAAGAGAGCAGCTTCCTTTTGGCGCAACTCTCTTTTTAAACCAGCTTACTTAAATCTGGTATAGTGTAGGTGTGCTCCAAGGTGACACACTTGGTTTGATAAATCCTTTACTGATAATTTCTCGCAATTATTTCTTTAATTCGTCTAGTTCAGCCAGGGCGATTCTACTAGGTGCTTTTGAAATTGGAGCAGTACCGGGTACCAATCAATTGTGAACTCAATCTCTCATGGTGGTGGCAATCCTAAGGACTTTTTTGGAATCTAGTCTATCTTCAGTATTTCAGTTTTCTCCATGGTCACATGGATAAGATAGATTATGTTGTAATCCTTTATGTTTTCTTGCACTGATAAGTTGGATAGTTATTTTTGATGTGTGTTCATGAGTCTGAGTTTGGAATACTATAGGGTTAGGGCTATTGGCCCATATAGTAATCCACTTTCTACAAATCAATGAATGCATCATGCTCACTCATCTAGTCCAACCTAAGGATTATATCAAATCCCTCTAGATCAATGATTATAAAGATTGTGGGAAGTGTATTTCCTCAAATTTTTATTCCAACGTCAAGTAAATACTATGTACAACAATCATGGAATCCAATAGCACAAGAAACTCTAAGTTCATAGGGCACATGAAGGGATGGCACATGTAAGCATAGAAACATAGGTTAAGACATAAAAGAAGGGGAAGGTTTAGAATCAAACAAAACAAGTGCCAAGAACAAGCATAAGTAAGGTAAGTACATTCCTCTTTGGAGGTTGATTTGGCTTGAGGTGGTCCTTCAAGGGAAAATCCTTGTTTCATAGGACATTCCTTGGCAAAATCTCCTTGTTCACCACAATTCAAACATGCCTGCATGAGAATAGGACATGGTCTTAAAAGGTCTAACTTGTGGCAAAAATAACAATCACCAATATTAGGCTCGGTCGGGCAAAAAGTTTATGAAATGGAGGTGATGGAAAGGGTATGTGTTTAGTCATAAAAGGTTTCTTAGCTGGGACTCCAGATGGTGTTCTAGACTCAACAAATTTCCTTTTCTCTTGAGCTTGAATCAGAGCCTCGTTTATCTGAGTCACTCTCTCAATTCCTTGTGCTATATCTATAGGAATTGTTCCCTCCATCCTCAACCTTAAACTATCATTCAGTCACTGATAAATTTATTTACTCCAGTCTTGTTAGTAATGTATGTGTTTGGGTAGTATTTTTCAAATGGTGGAACAGTATTTTTCAAATGGTGGAACTGACACAGACATTCTTCAAGAGTTCTACCACCTGAGCCAAATCAAGGAATTGTTGTATTTTTCTTTCCTTTCTTAGTGAAGTTTTGTTTGAATTGCTCCCATGTCATTGCCCAACTGTCAAACTTGATTTGCATTATAGCCTTCCAACAACTTTTAACATCGATGCCAAGCATGTAGGCACCAAGCTTAGGTTTCGAATTAGCTGGTACATCAGCCAATTCAAAATCCTCAATTTTGCTCACCCATTCTTTAGCATCCATTGTACCTGCACCTTAAGTAAATTTTGATGGATTCATATGTGTGAAAATTGCTTACATTGGTTGCCAGTAGTTGATTGATTTTTCATTTCTGATGGTGTGTCCAGTTTTGCTGGTTGAGTACTTGTATGGGCTAAGGTCTGCATAGACCTAGAAATTGTTTGTAGTATCTCCATGATATCAACTAGTCTCCTTATTGATGGCCATCATCTCTTTCCTGAACACTATTAGTACCTGCAGCATCTTGTAGAGATCACTGTCTAGTACACCGAGACATTCTTTAGTGAATTGAGGCTTTACTTCCTACAATGCACAAATTTTATTTCCTATAAAAAAAAATTTCAACTTATTTTGCTCAAAGTAAATCATAATGACTTTTTCAATATCTTGGTAACAACTTTTACTGAGTAATCATCTACTGGATGATGTTGTGATCAAGGGCTTATTAGAGAAAAGAACAGGATTGCTTTGATACCAATCAATGTGATGCCTCAATTTCATACATAGCTGAGCACAAAAAAAGAAAATAGAGGCAAAGATGTTTCTTATAGCATCACTATGACCAAGTAGAACTGAGACAATCATACACCCATGTAGTTACCAAAGGCCCGATCTATCTATTGCACATAAATAAATTGCCTACATAATTATTAGTGCATCACACGATCTGCCCTAGCAATTAATGTTTCTAATGAAAAACATCTATTTATAAACAATACATTATACGTATGTCAAAGAACTCTAGATTTCAAACAACTGAAGAGATGTACATATATGTGCAAACAAAAAGTTAAGGGAAATGTTTGTTACATTAGATGCATCGCTTCCAAACAATCCCCCATCCTTCTAGCCAATTGATCAACGAGCATCATCCTCTGTATAGTGAGAACCTCAAGTAGACAAATAGTAATAGCATCAGTACAACCACTAAGTACAATGAAACAAAATCTCCAATGTTTCACTACATGAGTGTTAAAGCTTATGCATTGCATTGACTGTTAAAAATGATAGTGAGTGAGTATCATCATTGGAGGCAAGTTCAATCTAACATCAGTGGTAATATTAGGACCATAGTTCAAAAGGTTCACCAAATTTAGTCTACCAATTTCTTTGGCATGCTAGAAAATTGGATTCACTCTAAACTACAAAATAACAAATTCCATTAGTAATAGTAATAAAAGAAATTAAACAGATAAATAAATAGACAATCAATTCATTATGGCATGAATTCCAATGATGTGGACACACGCACTCGCCGAAGTAAAATCGTATGATATCATGCATTTCGTCGGCATATTTAGGGCAGACCGTTGCATAGCATTGGTCCCAAACACTAAGACACTCATTCCACATTTGTTGAGCTCGTGCCAGGGATGGGCTCTTTTAAGTAGTCTAGGGAAAGAACACTTTATTCATCAATCCCTACATTCAGACAAGGTTTCAATCATAGGTTCTCGGACCACTGCACCGCCGAACCTGGCTTATTTTGTGTTTTACAGTTGGGTTTGACTCTTTATAGTTGCCACATGTGCTGATATTGTACTTTTCATTTCCGGCATACTAGGCCATTCTTTGACTTTCTTGTTATACCATCAACCCAAAAATTTGCCCACACCAAAATGATAACTTAGGCCATGAACAAACATCATGTGAAATAATTAAGTAACCATCATGCTTAATCAATTCAGTGCATGAGCATTCGTTCATATCTGTTAGCATTACTCAGCTTTCTTTATCAACCATACTCATCTCAAAGCTTAAGGACACATTTGACTAAAAATTGCAGCATTCTTGGAACTCAATTATGAGTCTGTATCACCAACATAGCTCGAGCTCCCTGTTTGTGTGTTGCAACTTGATTGACTTAAGCAATTTTTAGATCACAAGGATAATCTCATTTGCTGGTTCGTTTTTCATGATTCTAAACCATTGGAATCGTAAAGAATAATTGCAGAGCGCAGACAGGAAAAGAATTTTGAGTTCCTATTGTAAAAAATTAAGAAATTTACATTCGATTGAAGAACATGTCATAACTTTCACTGTACCTTAGATTCATGCAATATCTCAACTCTAGGAGACAACACATGCGGAAAGGTTCAACAAAGATTTGTTGCCGAAAAGCACATTTTCTTTCTTTGTTTTTCTCTATCTACCCTTTCTTTCTCTTTATTTTCTCTCTTTCTCTCTTCTTTTTCTCTCTCTTCTCCTCCAAGTTACCTACCTAAAAGGGGCAGCAACTCCTATTTATAACAAAAATATTATATTTTATTACTTAGATTAATACTGTATTACATTTTCTTATTTTTTATGTTGGGGTTGTTTCATAAATTGTTAAAATAATTTGAGGAGATTAATTTAATAAGTTAGATTTAAATGATTAATTTCAATTTTGGTTTACTTTAGTGGCTAATCCATATTTCATGATCATATGCATAAGCTCATGGACGCCTATGTTGGGGTTTTGACTCAAGCTTTCGATAGGTTGCTCTAATATAAGTTCCTTTAGTTTGGTTTGAGTTCATTTATCCTGTTTGAGTTAGATTCAGTTCCGAGTGCTTTTTCTCTCCTGTTTTCTAGGTTTTGAGCTGAATTTGATGTCAACCCAAAAGAGTGAGCTAAAAATAAATTAGAACCATGTTTATCATATATAATTCAAGCATCCTTTAGTTTGGGTTGAGTTCATTCATCCTTATTTGAGTTCAACTCACTTCCAAGTGTTTTCTTTTTCTAGTTTTCACGGGTTTGAGTTGAATTTAAGATCAACCCAGAAGATTGAGCTAACACCGAGCTAGGACCATGTTTATCATGTATAATTCAAGCTTCCTTTATTTCATTTTGAGTTCATTCATCTCAGTTTGAGTTCAGTTCAGTTTTGAATGCTTTTCTCTCTCCTATTTTCTAAGTTTTGACTTGAATTTGTGTTCAACTTGATCGAGTTAGCTGAAAATGAGTAGGGTTCGTGTTTATCATAAGTAAATCAATGCTCACTTAGTTGAGTTCATTCATTCTAGTTTGAGTTCAATTCAGTTCTGAAGATCGTGGAGCTTATTCCTGGTACTTGCTACACTTTATAAATTGATGTCAAACTTAATTTTGCAAAATTAAAGCGAGTTTCTATGATCTTTCAACATGTCCTTACAGGTAAGTTGCTTTTTCAAGTATCCTCAGCTTTACGTATAAAAATTCTAACAAAATCTAATTTGTATGGTCTTTCTTGACTTCCCTTTATAAATATGTCCTATATGGCTTGGTAAAAAATTGTTTTTGATTCTTAGAGAAATCCAGCAATATTTTAACCAGAGCCTATTTAGGAACCTAGCCTCAAACAAATTCAGTTAAATCGAGAAAACTCAACCAAAATTATGAAAATACACATATTGGCAAGAGTATATAGGTCACATATGCCTTGGTTTATGATTTTCTTTTATTCTAAAATCTTAGTTCTAGTCCATCCATTTATTTGAACCCATTTCAGCCCAAAATCACACGCAAGGGTATTTGACCTATTTTTCATGATGCATGTATTTTTCATAAAACCTAACTTAGGAGCCACATGAACCAAAGTTTGTTTTTCATATAAATTTCATGGATATGGTAGGCTTGGACTCAAGCTTAGCCTACAACAATTTCCTGTTAAAACTGAATTTTCCAAAGATAGCACCTAGGCTAAGCCTCTGCCTAGCCTAGGTTTGAACCCAGTTTAAACCTAATCCAAGTCCAGCCCATTTGATATAGCTTGAACCCACCTAGCCCATCTCGAGCCAGGTCCAGGTCCATGCTATTCTCAGATCTTCATTTCATAATTCTGAACTAGACTATATATCCTCTTATTTCCATGTTTGGATCTCATATCCAAGTCCTAGATCTGATCTGTCTTTAGTATTCAGATCCATTTTGCCCATTTCAAGTCCTGGATATTGAAGCACAATCCAAATGTCAATACCATATAATTTTCCTTGGATCTAGACTAGATTAGGATAGCATCAAACGCATATCTAGGATCCACAAGTAAGCTTGATGCACATTATATCTGAAAAATAAGTCATGATATCCTCACTCCACACTTAATGTCAATTCACATGTGAACTTGAAACCTACAGAATTCTTTGCTCAGCACTCTGGCATTGACAAAATCAAAATCAGTATCTGTGTATGGCAGGGATGAATAATTTTCTAATTTATATCAAGTTCAAAAATAAGGTTCAAAAGTGTGTCTTCTTCTCTTCATATTCTCGCATCATTCATCCTCCATGCTCAATGTGAATCTGAATACTTTATCAAGAATTAATCAATGCTTCACCATGCATGCATGGGTTTTTACAGAATCAAATTTGGTGTCCAAACGAGATCGTAGTGAGAAAAAATTGACGAAAAATATATTTTTAACCTATGTTTTGATTTGAGAGAGGAGAGATAATGTGTAAAAGTATAGTCATGTATCGATGGGCACAAAAAAAATTGGCCCTTCTCTCTTCTATAAATAAAGCTTCCTTTTTTTTGGCACTATACACTTGAGCTATTCCTATTGAAGCCGTCCAAATGGAATTTTTGTATAGTAGAAAGTGCCCCAAGGTGTGATGGATGATGTCTTACATTGATCTTTAGAAGCCAACTTGATTAGATTATATCCAGAATGTCTGTCCATGAAAGAGAACATCACATGGCCTGTTGTATTGTCAACCATCATATCAATATTGGGCAGAGGGTAGTCATCTTTTGGCCTTGTTGAGATATTACAAATCAATGTAGATCTGGACCTTCCCATTTTTCATTTGTATGACTACTATGTTGGAATGCCATTGAAGTTAATTAATAGTTTTGATAAACATAGCTTTGAGTGCATTTTTCAATCCTTCTTTGACATTGTCTTCAACATGTGAATCTAATTTTGTCAGTTTGTACTTGACTAGATAACTCCCTGGTTTGAGAATTAACTTGTGTTGTACTAGTTCTCATATGTCCATGTGAAAACATTCTTGTATTCTTTGAGAAATTAAACTAGTTTCCCTTCTTCATTTGAATCCAAATTTACACCGATTTGTTTCATTTTGGGATCTTCTGTGGTCCCAATAGTTACCTCCTTGGTGGGGTCATTGAGCAAGGCTAGTGATTGATGTTCTCTTTGTAATTAAGCCAAACCTATAGGGTCCAATTCCGGTTCTACTGGTTCTATTGTTCTTCTTATGAAACTGGCTTATTGCTTCTCGTCTTTGCAGACATATTGATTCTTCTGTTGTGTGAACTTGGGGTTAATAAATAGCTTGTGGATGAGTTTGAAAGCCATCTTGATCCTATAAAGAGTGATTGAAAGAAAGTAAGCTAGACATGCATTTAGTGTGCATAGTAAGATGAATAATGAGAAAGCGAAGTGGAAGGGACACCTGAATATCAGAAAATCATTGAACTTTATTGATAAACCTGAAGTATAGGGACACTGTTCCTACAAAAGTTTGGAAAAAAGTCAAGAAAAAGTGAAACCGTGACAATGATTAAGCTCCATGTTTTTTCTTGTACAGCTCCTTGACCTTTCCCTTGTTAGGCATCCTCTTGTAGCTGAGACCTTAGTTCACTTCTACCCAACTCCGCTGTTGACTAGCTTGATGATACTATCTTCATTAGCCCCAACCATGAGTGCAGCTTGTAGCCCATTTTGATAATCAGGTGAAGCCCTTTAAGCATTTCTGCAATTCGTTCATATAAAGGGTGTCCTCTGATGGCTGCTTCATTGATCCTGCCACCAAGCTTGTAGAAGGTCGGACCTTTCCATTCTACTATGTTGACTTGCTCCATAATCTTAGGTTCATTCATGCCCAAGCAGCAAATATTTTCTTTCAAATATACTTCATCTAGATGCCATACACTAGGCATTTCAACTGTGCATGTTGGGAATGTATCATAGGTCGAGGGAACCTCTCAGAATTTTTTTTGCCAGGATTTTCATATTGGTCCTTCCACTAATCCATTTAATGCATGATGCAAGGTGGATGGCAGTGTTTTGCCTCAAGGATCCATGGGCTCCTCTTACGTAGCCAATTGTACTATGGTAAAAGGTCCACTACATAGAAGAGTACCATATGGATGGTGAAGTTAATATGCAAGTCCAGGTATATCTTGCTTTTTATTGTTCTCCTGCTCCTATCAAAGCCATAGATAGTCATATCATGTGGTGTGTAATGCTCGTCTTTGAGGCCCAAGGCTTTGGCAGTCATCTCCAGGCAGATGTTCAAGCTGCTCCCTCCATCTAATAGTACGTGAGGAACATCGATAGCATGTGTCCTCACCACGATATATAATGCCAAGGTTTCAAGAATGGTATTGGATTTGACTTTAATTTTATTGAGCACCTCCTTCATAGGTATCTTGCATACCACATAAGTATTGATGAGGTCCAGAATCGAAATGTTCAATGAGATGTTGAGAACTTGCTGGGCTGATCTTTCTTCTATTGCTTGGGAAGACTCTACTGATCTTCAATTTTTATCTCTTCTTGTTTAACCATTGTTTAGGCAGTTTGGGATGAGGATTGGAAGTTGCTGGCGTCTCTTTTAACTTGTATACGAGCTTCTTGATGGGCTTTGGCATGTCAGCCTACTTTTGGTTGCTACTATTTTCTTGCTGAGAGGTTAAATAAAATTCAACAACTTCCGCATAGATCTACCATCGATGGCCATGATGATCATCTCTTCTTGCACGAAGGGTCAAATATGATCATACAGATAAGAAGTCCTGCTGTCCACTAATGCCACAGTATTCTTACTATGGTCTAAATGAATCCTTGAGGACTTTAGGAGTGCTGTCCTGAACCAACAAATCTTTGTTAGTACAATCTTGAATAATATGCTTGAGCGGTATACACTCTTCAGTGTCATTGCCCAATGCACAATGAAATTTGTACTATTGATAGACATGGTAGATAGCAAAGACCTTTCGTGATGAGATACTCCAGGATCTCCTCCTTCTTTTGCTCCAAGGGAGTGAATTTTCTGTCTTGCATACAAGTAGGATGTTTCTTGCTCATGTGATTGGACTATGGCACCTTCTTATCATCTCCCTTGCCTTTGTAGTTCTGTGGCTATTGACTTGGCGGATTAGTCTTTTCATTAGACAAATTCTTATTTTTGAAAAGAACATACACCACAGTTTTATTGGGCTTCCAGAAATCACCCTTCTTGTTGCCATCGTGTTAACACCCCAAAATTTTCCATCTCAGTTGATGGAAGCAATTTAAAAAGAACTGCACAAAATAACTATGAAAACTTCAATTTGAAATGAATTCTGAAATCCAAACACAATTCTGGTTCAAAAATCATCAATTTGACTTATACCACAAATCACAATGCAAGTTATGAGTCAAAATCCCATTCCAGTTACAATACTGGATCTAAAGTAGGGGTATGAAACCCAAATCCATTTGCAATTGTCATTTGGAATCCAAATCCAGATCACAAATCCCAAAGTGGATCCAATTAGAGATCCAAAACATCATGCGGGACCCACATGTGCGCATCACACTCCTGCATGGGCAAGGGTCCACCCAAGGTGGGGTGCCCCCTCCTTCACAAAATCAATTAAAATATTCTATTTTGACTTAGCAAAAAGGTTGAAATGATTGAAAATCTATAAAGAAAAAGAACAATCAAGTGAAATAATTTACAAATGAAAAGGAAATCTCCTTTACTAAAGGAGATCCTTCTCATTTAATGAGGAGAGACGGTGTAAAAGGGCCAACATGCATTGGCCCCTTTATACCAATCCTCATTATTTTGTCCCCAACCCACTTAATTGTAAATGAGTTAGGACCATGTGTCACCCAAGGGTGGCGCCACATCTTGTGGGCTAAGTCAAAGTTGAACCCATAGATCCCAGTCAAGACAGGTCAAAACCTGTCAAGCAATCCAGTCTTGGGCCAAAATAGTCCTTGATTAAACCCTACAAAGTTTTGACTAAGCTTAGTCGAAGCTTCATTGAAATTGAACTTAGCAAAAGCATAATTTAATGTTTACTAATTGTCAAAATCATCAAACTTTGTCGAATTCAGTAGAAGTCAAAGCATGAATTTTCTTTCTCAATCAAGTTCAATCAATAAAATCTTAACTTAGGGACTTAAGTGAATCAATTTCGTATTTGAACTTGCAAGATATATAAGTTACATATGCAATTGTACAATTTCAATCTCAATAAGAGTTTTGACCCATTTTCAAAATGTCCTTCACAATTCAATTTAACACCATGAATTTGAAACTTAAGTTGAATCATTGAATTTATAGATAAGAAAGTATAATTCAATGCAATTTAAATTTAGGTCAGTAGGTCAATGCCTAGTAGGTCCAAATCAACCCATTTGGACTTGACCTAGCCCATGCATATGGGGTAGGTGAACCCATTTTTAAGATATGGAAAGATTAAATTAATCTTTCTTGGTCAGCAATCCAACCCACTTGGGTTTGACCAATGAGAGAAAAAAAGACTTCTCAAGGATTAGTCAAACACTTAGCATGGGTGATGTGGCAGCCACATCACCCAAGCTATAATTACAATCTTGGTGTTTCTTTCCACCTAAGCAGCCAATTATAGGCTGATCCATGCCACATCATTGGGCTGGACCAGCCCAAGGTTGAAATTTCAAAAGAATGTCCCCCAAGGTTTTTTTTTTTTTTTGAAAAAAGGATTTAAAAAAAGAGAACAGAGGGTGGGCGAGAGGGTTACGTAGCCCACCTTGCTTGTCTTTTTAAACAAAATGATTTCAAAATCATAAAGATAATCCCTCATTAAATTCAGCCAATGAAGGATTATTCTTTTGAAAGCTATTGGTTGCATGGCCAAATAGAGATATGCAGCCATTAGAAGATCATCCTCTGATTGCTTGAGACATAAGCATGAAGTGGTTTTGAATTCTATAAAAAACCCCCTTGAGGCCTGAGCAAGGGGGACGATTTTTCTTTCCAACACTTTATCTCTCTCTCTCTCTCTCTTGTTTTTAGTTGCAGCCAAGTGGAGGAAACAAAGCATCCAAGAGAAGGAGGAGATGTCATCCAAGCCTTCTCTATCTTGCTTTCTCCCATTCCTTGCCTTCGGTTTTGCTAAGCTTGGATACTTCATTGGACTCAAACTTAGGATTTTTGGTAGAAGGAAAATCCTCTCCCATTTTGGACAATCTCCAACAAGAAGCCTCTCTTTCTCCAGCTCTGACAAGCTTGAGTCTTAGTTTAAGTTCTTGCATAGGATTGCTTGACTTAGAGAACAAGCCAAGAAGAAGCACCAAGCACCTAGGCCGACCACAAGGTAGGGATGATTCCAACTTGTTCTTCATATATTTTTGCGTTTCGCTATCATTTTCGAGTTCAATATCCGTGGGGAAGGTTTCATTTTCATTTTCATTTATAGCTGGGAATGATATCCAGCTAGAGAGAACTATGATCAAATGTACATTTTAATGCATTCTTTATGCATAAATCGGTTTCTATAAAAGATTACTATAAATCAATTTTCAAAAAGGGCCCCAAAGCCACGTTCCTTTAAAAAATGGCAGGCCTAAACCCATTTTTAACTTCCAACCATGAGAGGATTTGATGGTGAGAGAGTGATTTCCATTTGATACAATATATAATCTAATTGGATATTAAGGATGCATGCATTCTCATGGATGTAATTCACCCTTACACGGCAACATCTAGACAAACCAGCTCGTGCATTCTATCAATTTCTTTCATCTTGAGTCATTTTTATTTAAGTATTCATGATTTAATTGATTAAGGTGGTGGTGAAGACTAGAAAATTGTCTTCCCTCTTCCCATGTAAGAAACCCAACTACAACCATAATGGTTCATATGATAATGTAATGCTGGTTCTTTTACCTCAGGTTTGGATTCGAGCTAGTTCGGACTTGGACCCAAAGTCCAGGTGTGAAGGGAGCCCGACGCTGGCTCTCTCTTCCTCTCCATCTCTTCTCCCTTACCGCAGAACCTCCCTCTTCTTCGTTCTCTCATCTCTCACCGTTCTTGCGATAGGGAAGCAGGCAGCGACGACAGAGGTGGAGGGCGAAGCTCGGGTAAGCCCTCTCGAATCCTCTTTGCTTCCATCTTTCTTCTTCTCCCTCCTTCGCTGCATTCTCGACCCTCTGCCCACACCCTTTTCCCTCTCGCACAGCCTCCCCCTTGCCCAGCCTTCACTCTCTCGTGCTATCTCCCTCTTCCGCCTCTCTCACGCCTTCTCACCCTCCCCGTCTGTCTCTCCTCTCTATTTGAACCCTCTCTGCCCACGTCTCTCTCTCTATTGCCATGCTTCCCCTCTCCTGCTCATGCGGTCTCTCTCTCCCTCACCCGAACACTGGGTTTCTCCTCTCTCACTGTCTCCCTCACGTGTGCAGCCTCACTCCCATCCTCTCGTGCCCTCTTTCTCCCATTTGACTTCAGCCTCCTCCCTCGCAGCTACGGGAGATCCTGCTCACACGGTAGACCCTTCTTTTGACCTCATTTTCACTAAATCTCACCCTATTTATGATTATGTTATCGGATTTAAGCTTGGGCGACTGGTCTTCCCTCTCATAACAGCGACTTGTAGGCCTTGGTGGTGGCGGCATTGAAGGATTTTAGCCGCTTGGAGACCACTTGGACTCATGAGGTGGCTGTCGGAAGCATCGCAGCAGTTTGAGCTCTTGAATTGGGGTGAGCAAGACCTAATCGAGCTTAGATTGTTGAGTAATATTTATTAGAGCATGTATAATTATTGTTTAAGCATGCTAGACTCATGATTTGATGTTTTGGATAGTTTTTTAGCGATGTTGTTATTTTGGGGGAAGTTTATGACTATTGGTGAGAAGAACAAGAATCCATGTGTATATCTATCTCTTTAGCATGAGTTGTTGATTTTTGAAGCTATTGGAAAACATGGTAGAGTTAGTGATGTTGTGGAGAAGCGTAGGACCGTCTTTGGGAACGCTTGGAGCACTTTGGTCGACGTGGGTGGTATTTGTTGGTAGGATGGGGGTGTGCATGTTGGGAAGATGCCTCAACTAAAGGAAAGTTAATGAGAAATGTGTTAAGGATGGATTGATCGAAGCATTGGGTTTTCACGTTGGGTGGCAACGGTAAGAAGTTGTGTAGTGGCCTATTGGAGGGCTTGTAGGTCGACACTACCCGTCGACACCTTCTTGAGGCGATGACATTTGCCTCAATGATTCTGTTTTGTATTTGTTTGGATTACGTAGCTAACTAGTAGAAATCTGATCTTTTGTTTACGTTTGCAGGTACACCGGGCACGTCCCGTCAACCTTGAGCTGTCAGATTTGAAGCTCGAGGTATTTTGAAGAGTTTGTGAGCACGCCACAGGTATGGCGATATTCCAGGCAAATTCCTGCCTGGGCAAATGTGTGAATGTGTGTTCCTAGGGTCATGGGATTCTAGGATTTGTGACGTGAATTGATTGATTGTTTTGAGATTGAATGTATGTATTCATGTACAAGAATTGATATATGATATGAAGGGTTTTAAAAGGCTATTAGTGATTGTTTTGAAAATGTTACACCTTTGCATGTGCATGTTAGAATTGTTAACTGTTTAGGACAGATGAGGTGGGGTATCGAGTCGAGTGTCTCCTCGACCCCAATTGTGCATTAGAAAGCATCATAGAATGATAACTGCATAGGACAGCTACGAGTCAATCACAGATCGAGACTACTCTCTATGGTTTGGCTAAGTTTTTTTGAAGATGTGATTGATATGATGAATGATGTGAATGTTTTGTTCTGTTGCACATACATTGCTGCGGGCAATGATGCAAATGATTGAATTGGAGGGTAGTTGTACCCGTATTGTATGACGGCTAGCTATGACTGTTATTGTTATGTGTAGACCTCGGGAAGAGGCAATTGGAGGTGTGGGTGTACTCGTGAAGTGCACCAACCTCATGAGCTAGCCAGCCAGTTTGTGAATGTGTTAATCTAATGATAACAATGAATGATAAGAGATGAGAGGCCAGTGGGATGTGGCTATGTGTTTGAGAGACGTCCTGCTTTTGCCACTGGTCACGCCTATTCGGAGAGAAGGCGGTGCAAGACCCCAGGGTACTGTTGTGTGTTGTGCTTGGAGCGTTGGGCTCCCGCCTTCCCAACCTGGGTGTCCTAGGGAAGGCTGAGTATCTCTTCTTAGAATCCACACATCCATGGATGAGTGCTCTACCGCTGTAGTGGATGAAATTTATCCATATTGTTATGGGCCACCACGGGGGTTGTCTTTCAGCTGTAGGCCGCCCATGGTGTGCACGTGCCTCTGTTGCACCCACAGGAACTGTTAATTCACTAAAGTTAATGAACATGTAATGTATATGATTGAATGTATGTGATTGAAGTGCATGTGAATCATATAAATGCTATGGGTTTGGTATTTTCCTGGCTTGTTGTCATACTGCGAAGGCGAAGCCTTCATTTGTTTCTTTTTCAGGTTTTGGCAGACCCGGGGCAGCAGGTTGATCGGATGGCTTCACTCACGTCCTACTGGAGAGGTTTTGAGTTTTGTTTTCTTATGTAGTGCCGGCGCGTCTTGGTTGATTTGTATTGATGTCATGTTTTTGTTAGACATTAATCATACAGTTTGGGGGCATTTTTGTCATACACATATATGTGATTTTGTATGAAACAAAGTTGTTATATAAATGAAAGTTGCCCCATTGTTTTGAATTGCTTGGCTCATCTCTTTTGAACTGTTGTATAGTCGCACCTCGATGTTTGATGTTTAGAAAAAAAAATGTTTGAGTGTCAAAAGGTCAGGGTGTGACAGTTTTGGTATCAGAGCCATAGCAAACCCCACTATGGATGTGAGTTAAAGCCTATCTGTGAAGCTGCGTTGCACAGTTACACACTTATTTGATTAAATTGTTATTGTAGTTTTGATTTTACAAGTATAAGTGCATAATGTGAGCAATGTTTTGTACTTCGTGCTAATGCACGTTGTGATTTGATTTGTGAGTTTGGTCTTAGATGTGATTTGAGAATAAAGGTTCTTGTTTGTCCAGATGGAATATCAATGTAGGGTAAGAAGCGTGTTGAGCCGTCTACAGAGGCACAAAGGGAGCCAAGTCCGGCTCATTCTGATGCACATACCCCACATGATGACAGTACCTCAGGGAAACAGAATGCCCAAACTAGTGTGGGTGCCCAAACCCCACCGAGGCAGACTCCACTGGTGGATCAGCAATATTGCTGACGACGTTGCAGACACTGACCTCGCTAGTGCAGTCGATGGTTGGTAACCAGAGAAGCCAATCATCTCCTATGGGAGACACCACTGCACCACCTAAGGAGAAAGCAACAACGGTGTCATTCAAGCATTTTATGTCGATGCAGCCACCTGTCTTTACTGGGGATGGCTGTCCAGACAAAGCAGAAGAATGGATTGAAGAGATTGAACGTATCTTTGAGGTTCTGAAGGTGCCAGGAGGTGACAAAGTAAACTATGGCTCGTATATGCTAAAAGGTGATGCCAAGAGATGGTGGCAATCGACTCGAGAGATCCGGTTTGCAGACCATCAGACGATCTCTTGGAAGCAGTTCAGAGATTCGTTCTTTAGCACGTACTTCCCAGCACATGCCAGAAACAAGAAGATGCAAGAGTTTCTTGACTTGCAGCAAAATCAATTGAGCTTGGAGGAATATGTTACTAAGTATCGACACTTGGAGGTGTATTGCCCTCACCTCTACACTACAGATGAGGCCAGAGCAGACAAGTTTATATATGGGTTGCGTGATGGACTTCGAGGCAGAGTTATGTCTAGCAGACCTCGCGACCTGGAAGAGACAGTCACTATGGCAAGACTCATGGAAGAAGATTGGGCTAGGACTCAGAAGGACCATCAGAAGAAAACTACTCAACACTCTCATGGTGGGCGTATGGCAGTCAAGCACCACCACTTTGCAGGCAGGGCAAAGCCTTATGAGATGCGTGATGATCGAACATTCAGACGGAACCAGCCAGCCCGTAGTGAGGCCACACAGGGGTAAGTGGCCACTCCGACTTCACCTAGGTGCCCCACTTGTTCTCGTGTGCACCCCAGGAAGCCGTCCTATCGGGTGACCGGGGCTTGTTTACACTGTGGGGGAATGAGACACTTCATCAAAGACTGCCCCTTAAGGAAAGAAAGAGAGTTGAAGAAGCCTGAGGCCGTTCCTTCCAGTGCGCGGCAGACGACTGGACGTGTCTATGCGACTACGGTGGAGGAGCTTCAGGCACACGACCTTGTTGAAGGTACTTTACTTATTGGTTCTCACATTGCTACAGTGTTGTTTGATGCAGGGGCGACCCATTCGTTTATTTCTAGTCGATTTGCTACTTCACTAGAAGTGTCGGCTAGAAAGATGCCGTATGTTTTAAAAGTTGTTAGCCCTATGCATGCTCAAGAGTCGTGTTGTGACCTGATGTGGACGTGGAGATCCACCAATATCACCTACCTGCACAGTTGGTGATCATAAGTCTCAGTGAATTCGATGTAATTTTGGGCATGGATTGGTTATATGCGCATTATGCCAATATAGATTGCAGAAAGAAGCAGATACAGTTGTTGACTAGTGAGCTGCAACCGGTGGAATTCCATGCTCGTAAGGCCAGTCGAACTGATAAGATAATGGTGTCTGCATTGAAGGCTAAGCGTTTGATAGGTAATGGAAGTGTTGCCTTCTTGGTCAATGTGTTGATCAATGAGGCTGAACCGGTGAGGTTGCAGGATGTTGTCGTTGTGAACGAGTACCCTGATGTGTTTCCTGAGGAATTGTCATGTTTGCCTCCAGCGCGAGAAGTGGAGTTCAAGATAGAGTTGTTACCAGGGACAGCTCCCATTTCTAGAGCACCCTATCGTATGGCACCGGTAGAGTTGGAAGAATTGAAGAAGCAACTGCATGAGCTCTTAGACAAGGGCTTCATCCGACCTAGTGTGTCACCGTGGGGAGCACCAGTGTTGTTTGTTAAGAAGAAGGATGAGACGATGCGCTTGTGCATAGATTACCATATGTTGAATCGGGTCACCATCAAGAATAAGTATCCGCTTCCAAGAATTGAAGACTTGTTTGATCAACTTAAGAATGCAAAGGTTTTCTCCAAGATCGATATGAGGACATGTTATCATCAACTCTTGATACGAGAGGAAGATGTTTCTAAAACTGCTTTTCGAACTAGATATGGATATTATGAGTTCAGGGTCATGCCTTTTGGGTTGACCAATGCTCCCGCAACATTTATGGACCTCATGAATCGGGTGTTCTAAGACTACTTGGATCGATTTGTTATTGTTTTTGTTGATGATATTTTGGTGTACTCAGAGAGTGAGGCAGAGCATAGAGATCACTTGAGAAGTATGTTGGGTCTTTTGCGCAAGCATAAGTTATATGCCAAATACTCAAAATGTGAATTTTGGCTAGAGAAGGTAAACTTCCTTGGTCATGTGATCTCGAAGGATGGAGTTTTCGTTGACCCGACTAAGGTGTCGGCGGTACAGGATTGGAGGACGCCGTGCTGTGTAACAGAGGTTAGAAGCTTTTTGGGATTGACAGGACACTATCGTAGGTTCATACAAGACTTTTCGAAAATAGCTATGCCCATGACTAAGCTATTGAGAAAAGAAGTGAAGTTTGTTTGGAATGAAGGGTGCGAAAAGAGTTTTCAAACTCTGAAGGACAAGCTTACTACTGCCCCTATTTTGACGCTTCCCTCAGGTCATTCTAGTTTTGTAGTGTACACCAATGCATCAGGAATTAGCTATAGTTGTGTGTTGTTGCAACATGGCCGTGTTGTGGCTTATGCATCAAGACTGTTGAAGGTACATGAGCAACACTATCCCACTCATGCTTTGGAGTTGGGAGCATTTGCGTTTGCACTGAAGATCTGGAGACATTATCTCTATGGTGCAATATTTGAGGTGCTTACAGATCACAAGTCCTTGAAGTATATATTCTCCCAAAAGGATTTCAACTTGAGGCAAAGAAGAAAGATTGAGTACTTGAAGGATTATGATTTCACCATATCATATCATCCAGGCAAAGCGAATGTGGTGGCAGATGCATTGAGCAGACATGCTAAGGCAACGATGTGCAGTGTGTTGACTCGTTCTTGGACATTGTTGCAAGATGTGATAGCTTAGCAGCCTCACCTCTGTGGCGAGAACAAGGCAATGATGACGGCCTTGATACGACATCCTTTGATGGAAGAGCTTGTAAGGAAGCAAAAGGAAGATCCAGAATTTGCTAAGAACATAGAAGAAAGCAATCAGGTCATTCTAGTTTTGTAGTGTACACCAATGCATCAAGAATTAGCTATGGTTGTGTGTTGATGCAACATGGCCGTGTTGTGGCTTATGCATCAAGACAGTTGAAGGTACATGAGCAACACTATCCCACTTATGATTTGGAGTTGGGAGCAGTTGCGTTTGCACTGAAGATCTGGAGACATTATCTCTATGGTGCAATATTTGAGGTGTTTACAGATCACAAGTCCTTGAAGTATATATTCTCCCAAAATGATCTCAACTTGAGGCAAAGAAGATGGATTGAGTACTTGAAGGATTATGATTTCACCATATCATATCATTCAGGTAAGGCGAATGTGGTGGCAGATGCATTGAGCAGACATGCTAAGGCAACAATGTGCAGTGTGTTGACTCGTTCTTGGACATCGTTGCAAGATGTGATAGCTTAGTAGTCTCACCTCTGTGGCGAGAACAAGGCAACGATGATGGCTTTGATACGACATCCTTTGATGGAAGAGCTTGTAAGGAAGCAAAAGGAAGATCCAGAATTTGCTAAGAACATTGAAGAAAGTAAGAAGACAGATTCTCTTTGGCATCAAGATGAAGATGGTTCGTTGCGGTTTCGACAAAGATTGTGGGTTCCTAAGGATGAAAAGGTGAAGCATCAGTTGCTTGATGAAGCTCACAAATCTAAGTTTTTTATACACCCTAGTAGTACAAAGATGTTTCAGGATATGAAGAGAAATTTCTGGGGGCTCGGGATGAAGCGCGAAATTGGCAGAATTTGCATATAATAATAGTTACCACTCTAGTATTGGGATGACACCTTTTGAGGTCTTGTACGGAAGGCCGTGCAGATCGCCAGCCTGTTGGACTGAATTCGGTGATGGCAAGATTGAAAACCCTTTAGTATTGCAACACTACACCGACCAAGTGCAATTAATACGGAAAAAGTTGTTGACTGCTCAGAGTAGACAGAAAAGCTATGCTGACATTCGGCGTAGAGAGTTGGCTTTTGAGGTTGGTGATCATGTATTCCTAAGGATTTCCCCTACTAAATGTGTTTTTCGTTTTGGTGTAAAGGGAAAGTTGAGCCCGATGTTCGTAGGACCTTTTGAGATCTTAGAGAAGATTGAAGAGGTGGCATACAGATTGGCATTACCACCTGACTTGAGCCATGTTCACGACGTTTTCCATGTTTCCATGCTTCGAAAGTACGTACCAAATCCTACACATGTGATTGACTTTCAAGGTGTTCAAGTGTAAGATGATTTGACAATGGAAGAAAAGCCTATTAGAATTGTGGATCAGCAAGAGCAAGTGCTTCGCACGAAGAGAACTCCATTAGTGAAAGTGGAATGGCAGTACCATGGGTTGAAGGAGAGTACGTGGGAACTTGAGGAGGAGATGCGAAAAAAATATCCACACTTGTTCTTGCATTGAGGTACGATATAAATTTCGAGGATGAAATTTTATTTAAGGAGGATAGGATGTAACGCTCGTTCTTTTATCTCAGGTTTGGATTGGAGCTAGTCCGGACCCGGACCCGAAGTCCAGGCGTGAAGGGGAGCCCGATGCTGGCTCTCTCTTCCTCTCCGTCTCGTCTCCCTTACCGTAGAACCTCCCTCTTCTTCGTTCTCTCATCTCTCACCGTTCTTGCGACAAGGAAGCAGGCAGCGACGACAGAGGTGGAGGGCGACGCTCGGGTAAGCCCTCTCGAATCCTCTTTGCTTCCATCCTTCTTCTTTCCTCTTCTTTCTTCTTCTCCCTCCTTCGCTGCATTCTCGACCCTCTGCCCACACCCTTTTCCCTCTCGCACGGCCTCCCCCTTGCCCAGCCTTCACTCTCTCGTGCTATCTCCCTCTTCCGCCTCTCTCACGCCTTCTCACCCTCCCTGTCTGTCTCTCCTCTCTATTTGAACCCTCTCTGCCCACGTCTCTCTCTCTATTGCCATGCTTCCCCTCTCCTGCTCATGCGGTCTCTCTCTCCCTCACCCGAACACTGGGTTTCTCCTCTCTCACTGTCTCCCTCACGTGTGCAGCCTCACTCCCATCCTCTCGTGCCCTCTTTCTCCCATTTGACTTGAGCCTCCTCCCTTGCAGCTACAGGAGGTCCTGCTCACATGGCAGACCCTTCTTTTGACCTCATTTTCACTAAATCTCACCCTATTTATGATTATGTGATCGGATTTCAGCTTGGGCGACTGGTCTTCCCTCTCATAACAGCGACTTGTAGGCCTTGGTGGTGGCGGCATTGAAGGATTTTAGCCGCTTGGAGACCACTTGGACTCATGAGGTGGCTGCCGGAAGCATCGCAGCAGTTTGAGCTCTTGAATTGGGGTAAGCAAGACCTAATCGGGCTTAGATTGTTGAGTAATATTTATTAGAGCATGTATAATTATTGTTTAAGCATGTTAGACTTATGATTTGATGTTTTGGATAGCTTTTTAGCGATGTTGTTATTTTAGGGGAAGTTTATGACTATTGGTGAGAAGAACAAGAATCCATGCGTATATCTATCTCTTTAGCATGAGTTATTGATTTTTGAAGCTATTGGAAAACATGGTAGAGTTAGTGATGTTGTGGAGAAGCGTAGGACTGTCTTTGGGAACGCTTGGAGCACTTTGGTCGACGTGGGTGGTATTTGTTGGTAGGAAGGGGGTGTGCATGTTGGGAAGATGCCTCAACTAAAGGAAAGTTAATGAGAAATGTGTTAAGGATGGATTGATCGAAGCATTGGGTTTTCACGTTGGGTGGCAACGGTAAGAGGTTGTGTAGTGGCCTATTGGAGGACTTGTAGGTCGACACTACCCGTCGACACCTTCTTGAGGCGGTGACATGTGCCTCAATGATTCTGTTTTGTATTTGTTTGGATTGAGTAGCTAACTAGTAGAAATCTGATCTTTTGTTTATGTTTGCAGGTTCACCGGGCACGGCCCGTCGACCTTGAGCTGTCAGATTTGAAGCTCGAGGCATTTTGAAGAGTTTGTGAGCGCGCCGCAGGTAGGGCGACATTCCAGGCAAATCCCTGCCTGGGCAAATGTGTGAATGTGTGTTCCTAGGGCCATGGGATTCTAGGATTTGTGATGTGAATTGATTGATTGTTTTGAGATTGAATGTGTGTATGCATGTACTTGAATTGATATATGATATGAAGGGTTTTAAAAGGCTATTAGTGATTGTTTTGAAAATGTTACACCTTTGCATGTGCATGCTAGAATTGTTAACTGTTTAGGACAGATGAGGTGGGGTATCGAGTCGAGTGTCTCCTCGACCCCAATTGTGCATTAGAAAGCATCATAGAATGATAACTGCATAGGACAGCTACGAGCCAATCACAGATCGAGACTACTCTCTATGGTTTGGCTAAGTTTTTTTGAAGATGTGATTGATATGATGAATGATGTGAATGTTTTGTTCTGTTGCACATACATTGCTGCGGGCAATGATGCAAATGATTGAATTGGAGGGTAGTTGTACCCGTATTGTATGACGGCTAGCTATGACTGTTATTGTTATGTGTAGACCTCGGGAAGAGGCAATTGGAGGTGTGGGTGTACTCGTGAAGTGCACCAACCTCATGAGCTAGCCAGCCAGTTTGTGAATGTGTTAATCTAATGATAACAATGAATGATAAGAGATGAGAGGCCAGTGGGATGTGGCTATGTGTTTGAGAGACGTCCCGCTTTTGCCACTGGTCACGCCTATTCGGAGAGAAGGCGGTGCAAGACCCCAGGGTACTGTTGTGTGTTGTGCTTGGAGCGTTGGGCTCCCGCCTTCCCAACCTGGGTGTCCTAGGGAAGGCTGAGTATCTCTTCTTAGAATCCACACATCCATGGATGAGTGCTCTACCGCTGTAGTGGATGAAATTTATCCATATTGTTATGGGCCACCACGGGGGTTGTCTTTCAGCTGTAGGCCGCCCATGGTGTGCACGTGCCTCTGTTGCACCCACATGAACTGTTAATTTACTAAAGTTAATGAAAATGTAATGTATATGATTGAATGTATGTGATTGAAGTGCATGTGAATCATATGAATGCTAAGGGTTTGGTATTTTCCTGGCTTGTTGCCATACTTCAAAGGCTAAGCCTTCAATTGTTTCTTTTTCAGGTTTTGGCAGACCCGGGGCAGCAGGTAGATCGGATGACTTCACTCACGTCCTATTGAGGAGGTTTTGGGTTTTGTTTTCTTATGTAGTGCCGGCGCGTCTTGGTTTATTTGTATTGATGTCATGTTTTTGTTAGACATCAATCATACAGTTTGGGGGCATTTTTGTCATACACATAAATGTGATTTTGTATGAAACATAGTTGTTATATAAATGAAAGTTGCCCCATTGTTTTGAATTGCTTGGCTCATCTCTTTTGAACTGTTGTGTAGTCGCACCTCGGTGTTTGATGTTTAGAAAAAAAAATGTTTGATCATCAAAAGGTCGGGGTGTGACAGATAATAGGCTCCTCTTTTAAAATTTTCAATTTCAAGAGACATTATGCATTATATATATATATATATATTTATATATATATATATACACGTGTCACCTCTCGTGAAAAACTCATAATTCTTTCTAAAATCAGGTTGGCATACGTTCCCAAGCTGGTTTCAAAGAATGAGAATCTTTATCTTGGTCTTTGTAGTTCAAAACTACAAGATCATTCTATTTTTCATCTTAAATTCGTCTATTTCAGCAATACATGCACAAATATGTTGCTGAATTCAGACCATGATTTTATTAAACCTAGTTAGAAACTATCATGGTTTGTATGCTAAAAGGGCTCTTTTCAATCTTTCCATTTTAAGAGGCATGATACATATTATATTTATATTTATATATACACATGTATTACCTCTCATAAAAACTCAATTCTCCTCTCTAAAATCAGGTTGGAACAAGTTTTCAAACTAGTTTTAAAGAACACAATCTTCTATTTTGATCTTTTTAATATAAGATTACAAGATCACTCAGTTTTTCATCTTAAAAATAGTCTATTCCAGCAGTACATGGGTAGAAATGTATGTATATTGCTGAAATCAGACCATGATTTCATAAATTCAAGCTTACAACTTTGAAATTGAAGCACTTGAAATGTTGATTTTCAGCCATGAATTGGCTGTCTTCCATAGAACTAGAGAAAGTTCTAGTTTCTTTCAAGTCGGCATCCTAGAATACTTTCTAGGGGCTGTTGATTTGATTTATAAATTTCCAGATTTGCATGGCAATTAATCCTTGTCACATAATGTTGCAAAATCTAATTTTAAAGCTCGATTTCCATTTCTCCCAAAAAGGACACTAACTATGCTAAAATCGTCCAAAGAAGTTGACGATTCCCTTGGCATAAAATCTAAAATTTGAATAGCTTTGAGAAAAGAAAGTTTTATAAACCTCATAATTGAAACCCATTGTGCATATTTGGCATGAAGGTGAACATATTTTCTAGAGGTGCATTCCTCTTGTTGATTTAAACACTTAACTTAGGAATAGTTAAGTGAATTTTTACTAATTTGTCATCCTTTCTAAGAACCCAACTCTTTTAGAATCAACATTTCTCAATTTTCAGCTATTTCAATCAGAATAACGTCTAATTTTATGGTTATTTTGAAACCAAAATGGATGATATCTTCGTCTCTCATTCATTTTAAAGATTGATTTTGACATCATTTACATATTCTTTATCATTTTGAAGATTTTATGTCAAGTCCCAAGCTTGTGGACTGCATCTCTAACTGTTATGCTTAATGATATATTAAGAATATTTAGAGGATGTCATACATTTCAATTAAAAATCAATCTTTATTTATGTGTGAATTATGAAGTGAATGTTCATGTCAAATGAATGTTGGGAGAGAAGAATGCATGTCTCATATAGTTTTCTTTTTCCTTTCATACATTTTCACACATCAAATCAATTGCACATGCAAGCACTTTCTCTAGAAACTAAGTGAACCTATTTCGAGTTGCCAAAAGTGACCAAATCATATTGCAATAAGAATGTGAAAATCTTACTTAGTTTTAAAAGAAAACAAAAGCATCATATCTAAATTTGAACAAAATATGTTTGAGAACAACATGTTTTCTAACATTTTGGAATCTTTGTTTCATCAAAAAGGTAAAGTTTTACTTGAGCAACTCCAAATTTTGTCTAAAAAGACAACTCATTCGAAATCAAATTCGCGTCTCTTAGACCTAATCACACAGTTTGGCAAAAACTGACTTCTAAGTCAATCATTTGTTAATACAACTTACCTATTTTTCATCCAAAGTCAACCCATTTAGTAACTGAACTTAGTGATTTTTCCCAAACTTTGATCATAGGGTGGTCTCAGTTTACCAAAATTTCAATCCAAAATCATGAGATGATTGTGAATTCACAGCATTGAACTAAATCTCAATCTCTAATTTCTCTAATTCTCCAAACCAAATTCCCAATTTTCTATCCAAATTGTCATATTGACAATTAAATCTTCAAAATAGTGGCTCAAAACTGCAATCGAGTTCATTTCAAACCATTTTGAACATCATTGTTGATTTCGAACTTCAATTCAAATGGCAAACATTTTTAACCAAAATAATGGTCTTCAATCCAAACCAATTTAAAAAATTTTCAATTTTATCCAAAAGAATTTATCTAAATTCTCCAAAACAAGTTTAATTTTCAAATAACTTTTCAAAACAAGTTAATTTTCCAAACAACTTGTTCAAAATTCACTCCAATTTGCTGAAAACAAGCTCAAATTACTTGTCTAAAATCAAGATGAAATGAATTTGCAATTTTAAATCCAAACCCTTTATGCACAAGCATATAGGATTTGCATCAATTAAATTACTTGTACATGATTGAAAAGTGCTTAGTCCTTGGTTTGATTGCCCTTGTCAAAGGTGGTAGAAACAGTTAGACCTCATACCGAAGGATGGATCTCTTTTTCTTGAAATTTTTTCAAAACCCAATTTGAAATTTTGCTGCCTTCCGCAACTCCCCTCTTCTATAATAAAGATGGAGAATGGGAAGGGTGTGAACATGCTGCTACTCTCTCCCACGTCCATTTATAGATAACCATTTCTGAGATTGTTTCAATATGTTGGCCTTTTTAGTAAAATCATAAAAATTCTTGCACTCATGCCGTATGAGATGGTGGCAGAGGTGCTCTTAAAATCCCCCAAGGATCATGATTAAAGCATGCTCTTCTAGCATTGGGGTGTGAAGTTTTAAGCTTGATGTCTGCCATCTCTGAATATGTTCTCTGGCAATCTCTCTGAACTCTTAGCGAAGATCGAAGACAGTATCAATAGTTGGCACTACAGGAAGGTTGGGTTCATATTTCTCAATGAAGGTGTTCAATATCTCGTCAAAGTTCTGCATCTAGGTAGGGTCGATGGCTTTCAAGCACCACTATGCTGCCTCACCCTCCAAGCTTTGAGGAAAGTAGATGAATAATGCCTTGTTTTTGTTATGGAACTTTCTAGATTCATCATCCGGCCCTTCACAAACTATGGTATACTTCAGTAGTGAAACTATAGATGCCCTGCCATGCTTTACTGTTCGAATCAAAATCTATGCCTATGCTGAAGTCTCCTTTGATCATATAGAAATTCATCTGCCTCTTGGAAAACTATGGTATACATCACTCTAGATGATGTGAGACAACAAAGAATAGGCCAAGAACAAAACAAGTTGGTCCTCTGGTGGGAGGTGTAGTAGGCTAGATGATCCTTCCTATATAAAAAGTGCTAGACAATGCACTCCTCTTCCTCCTCACATATGCCTATATGCATGTTATGACAAGAAGTTGTCTCCAGTGGGCCAAAAAGCTCAACCCTCCTGAATGACATGCTTGTAAAACCCCAGTAGAAACCAAAGGAAGTCCTCGATCATGTTAGAATCTCCCATGATGAATAGAGTGAGATCCTTGTACAGAAATACAAGACCAGCCAAAGCAAGTGAGAGGTGTTGAGTGTTACTGTTTCCCCACATCCTTAATAGTTATAGAATGCATAGAACCATTATAGGTGTTGAATGTTACTGTTTCCCCACATCCTTAATAGTTATAGAATGCATAGAACCATTATACCTTGTCTGTTGGGGAAGACCAAAAGTCCAGTAGTGTCCCTGGTCCTGTGCTACTACTTGGTTCATGTGGCACTCATCTCCTCTGATGTACCTCTGAAGTGTGCATGAAAATCTATGATGCTGAGGAAACTATGATCCCCTCCTTCTTGAGGTCCCAACTCCTGATGCTCGTGAGTCTGCACAATAGGTCCTTTAGTTGACAACCTTGAAGATAGCGATGAATTGATGATCGGCAAGATCTCTATGATGTCCCAATGGCTCTAGTAGACCCAAGATGTAGGTGAACTCGTCTAGGAGAGGTGTCATCTCTCCAAAGGGAAACCCGAATGTGATGTACGTGGGTTCCACCTCTATGCCAATGCATGAATCAATTGACCGTTGATCTAGCGACTAACAATGCTACTATTTCAAGTCCACAATCATCTAGGTGATGGAAGAATACCTCCATACGTTTGCTTTCTTAGGTTTTGGATGGCATTTAGACTTAGCATTGGAACATTGAGTTTAATCCTTGGTTTGATTGCCTCTGATAAAGACACCAGGAATGGTTAGACCTCGTACTGATAAGTCGGGTCCCATACGGACATCCCAACTATCCACCAATCAAGAGAGAAAATAAACACTAGCCGAGAAACTAATTAATCCTAAACTTGTTATTACTTAAAAAAAAAAAGCAACCAGAAAATTTACTGAAATTCCAAAACTATCCTAACTCAAAACAATATGTTAAATGTGTTCTAAACATGCTAAATGCCCAATGACACTTTCTTGACAAACCTGGAATTTGAAGAATAAACATGATCAAACTCAATTACCGACTTGACTAAATTCCACTAGTGTCACAAGGGGACTTCAAACATCTTGCATAATTTCTATAATATATAGAATCAAAGTATAACCACAAGTAGAAGCTCTCGCATGACACCAGAAAATAAAACACACATTTAATAGCAATTGAATCCAACAAAAATCACAAAATTAAATCTATTTGCAATGTTAGCATCCATAGGACAAAAAGTTTCAGCATGTGGCATGAAAGTGTTACCAGTACCTCTTCTGCACAATCTCTAATATAAATGAGTAATATACATAAAGATATAATACACATTATGAGGCAATCATCCAATCTGTTCCACTTTATTCTATATAAAAAACAAACAAAACCTTAAGATACCATACAACAAATTGGTTGCAATGGATTGACAATTGCAAACAAGGAGAAGCCGCTGGTTCCGTATGAACCACCACTCGCTCTCATTGCAAAAACCCATCAAATCTCAAAAGATCCATATGTAAAAATGCTAAGTATGAACTAAAACAATGGAAAAGATGTAGGAACAATACAAGAAAAATCAGAAAATAGTGCAGAAAACACAAAACTCTTGACTCATGCTCAAACACCTAGCAGTTGGAATGAGAAAAGAGCCTGTATGGGCCGCCGACAAGTGAGATGAGGAAGATGCAAAATCTGAGTCTCCAACATATGGTTCTTCAGCATCACACCTTGCTACACCAATCCTTGAATATGCGCACACCTTATCCCAAGAAGACAAAGAAAATGAATGGGTTCAGTGGCCTTGGTCGCAAGAATCCTTGATCACACAAGGCATGATAATCCCCATGACCTTATGAATCTTCCCATTCCTCGATGTCAACCTGCAAAAAATCAGCAAAGCAAGAAGTGAAAAGCACAAGAATACAGAGGCTGGGATATGGGGAAGCAAGAACAACATTGCCCAACCCCTAGAATCCCATATTACACCAGTTCATGAACACTAAACCCCATGATAAATCCCATTGGAATTTGGCTTGGATGAGGAGAAGGTGTAGGCTTATGGGGCATGGGACCAAGGATAGGGTTCTTCAATGGAGAACCATCTCTACGTGAAAGGGAAAATTCAGAATTGAATTTCCCTTATTTTAAAACACCATAAAATTCACAAAATTGCTCGAAACACTCAAAAGGACAATATACTTATATGTTATGTTGGGCATCATTTTGAGCTATAATATAACTATAAAATCTTGAACGGGGTGCGTTTGGGTCTTAATTCAACTTTGGACCTATGGTTGACTTGTTTTGGCAATTGGATTTGGATCTAGATTCGTTTATGCAGTGAATTGGCAGCAAAACATTGAAACTATATTTTCTTTAATTTATCACTAAAGTGAGTACAGTTTGAAGCATCAATTTTTTACATTAAAACAATGCAAAACATAAGATTTAAACACTAATTTCATGGATGAATGCATGAAAAATATATTAAAAAGACCATGCTTTTTTTGCCTCATCAGTCAACCTAGACCTAGCTTAGGACATGTTTGTAGTGCTAAGAGTAGCCCCACCATTGAAATTTCACCATAACTTTGTGAATCACCTAAAATATGATCAATTAGGCTATTTCGCACCAATATATGTCCTCATGAGTTGTTAAAGATATCTTGTGAGGTTTTCCTTAGCTCAGGTTAGCTCACTCTAATTTGATAAGCTCACTAGGGCTAGTCGCTGCCATTTCCAGAACACCTGGACTATGTTGGTCTAGACCAAGCATTAGATAGAACATCCTTAGTGTTGGGAGAGAAATTCATGAGTTACTTTTAGTTCCAGGTTTCATATTTTAGTTCTGGATCTGTTATTCTGAAACTAGAGTGTCATTCTCTCGTTCATTCTAGTAGGTCCAAGCTCAAATTTTCTCAATCCTGAACATGCCAGCTCGCTCTCAGCTTGAACATATTTTTTGGTGCTCAACATAAGTATTTCCTCCTTTACAGTTCAATATTTCAGATTTGAGTTCATTTCTAGATTTACAAATTTGCTAAGGATTACTGAGTCTAGACACTATACTTAAGCAAAGATTAATCTTCTGAGCTGAATTCTAAACATTTCGTTAATTATTTTCTCAGTTTCTCCATGCCATTGCAATAAAATATTATTCATCAAAGTATTTTCAGCTTCAAATCAAACTGACATGCCCCAAATTAAAAGTTTTCATTTTGCTATCAACAAATTGTTCATTTTAATACACGTGATTTTAGAACAATTGAGTTTTGGAGGGTGAAATGAGGTCAATATCCTACTTGTCCTACAGAGTTCAATTTTGTGCCACAGGCATTTTGGTCCTTTGTCAATACATGCATATTTCTTTATAAAGTTAAGGGCTACATGAACCTAAGTTAGTGTTGGTGTACCTCAATACTAAACCTAGTAGGCTCATACAAGGTATGAGCCCGCTTAAAACTGAACCGGGTCAAGGTTGAACCTAGCTGACCTATAACTGGACCACTTGTCCTAAGCCTAGTGTAACGTGTGTTTAGTTGTGTGTAGACCTAGATCAACCCTAGGTCCAATGTGTTTTGACTAAGTCTAAGCCACCTTGCCTAGATCATGCTAGGTCCAGGATGCGCACCCAATCCAGATCTTTTATCTTAACCTTGCTTCAGTTTTCATACCTGTGATATGCCTACCCATATCCAAATTCATCATTATCTATTCAAGATCTGAATTCTAGGACTCTCTTTAGCTTTGATTCTTGATCTGAATATCAGTATCAAATCCAAATTTGTCATGTGAGCATTTATGTGCATTATATTCATTTAATGTAGCTTCAATTTCCCACTAAGTGCTAGTTGTTAGTCTATACAAAAGACATGAATTGTACAGAATTCTATGCAGATAGGCTGGTCATATGGAGCCAAAACAAATGTTTTTCTATTGAACATTGATAACAACATATGGTTTGATGTGTGTTTTCTCTCCTTTATACATGCTTACCATTCGTACTCTATGCCATATGTCAACCAAATAGTCTTTCGTAAACTGATCAATACTTTTTCAGGAACATACTGCTTTTGACTTGGAATTGAATTATGATTAGAGTCCAGAATGATACTAACAACTCTATATTAGAATTCTCAATTTAGTGTGAATTTTTGTGCTTTCTTGATTTAGAGGACTTCAAAAATTTAAACTTGTATATGTTTTGGAGAAAAATTTTCTCCTCAGAACACCATAAAAGGAGATCCATGCTCTCTTTCCCTTGGTATGTTTTTTTGGGCTACCATAGAGCACCTAAAATTTGGCAAAATTCCAATCTAGTACTCAGTTGGCTGGGTACAAAGTAAATTAGATATTTGAGAGCATAAGGTCTTGGATTCAAGCAGCAGTAGCACTCATCCAAGAGCCAAACTAGGCTCTAAGGAAGGCTAGTCAACGTCATATAGAACAGGTTCAAGTTTATCTTCAACTGTTCAAGTAACTTTCTTTATTTTGCTATTTTATTTTCTTATTTGTAGTTTAGGTCCTTTTCTTTTTCCTAGGAGCATGCTTTGGTTTACTTTTTGCTTTTCCCTACTCAAGATTGTTCATTTTTCTTTTAGTTCTTAGGTTTATTTTATTTGTTTTAGCATGCTTTAGAGTAGCTTATTTCCTCTAAGTATGCTTATAATAGTTTACAAGCTATAAACATGTTATAGTGTAGTATTTTCTTGTTTTCATCAAGTAGAATTTAAATTCTTGTCTATAGGGTAGGCATGATTCCATGTATGCCTCTCTATCCCCGTATCTCTTTAATTTCTAAGCTTTTCAATTTCAATTTTTAGCATATGATAATGCATTGTGATTATTAAATTTCCTTTCATATGTTACTTAGAATTGGCATGCATCTCACAAAATTTTAGTGTGCACTGTGAGTCACATCTCACCCACATACATAGCTTGCTTAGAACTGAGCCAGGTCGGCTCAATAACACACCATGACTTAGTAGCCCTATTGTGTGAAAACCTAATTCCATGACTCAACAAACACACTTTCATAAACATAGTTTTCCAAAATGATTTCAAAACAAGGCTCTTTCAAATGATTTTCCAAAACCCTAGGCCAGGTAGACTAAAAGTCTAACCCTAGGTATACCTAATATCAGTTCTCTAAGACCAAGCCTAAAACAATTTTAGGATCCTCAATCAAAGCCCAAAATCCTAGAATTAGGAGCTTGGTTCATCCTCTACAAGCCCACTTGCATGCTTAATGAAGACTAAGCACAAAAGCCTTCAACATGGAACCATGACTTAGTAGCCCTATTGTGTGAAAACCTAATTCCATGACTCAACAAACACACTTTCATAAACAAAGTTTTCCAAAATGATTTCAAAACAAGGCTCTTTCAAATGATTTTCCAAAACCCTAGGCCAGGTAGACTAAAATTTTAACCCTAGGTATACCTAATATCAGTCCTCTAAGACCAAGCCTAAAACAATCTTAGAGCCCTCAATCAAAGCCCAAAATCCTTGAATTAGGAGCTTGGTTCATCCTCTACAAGCCGACTTGCATGCTTAATGAAGACTAAGCACAAAAGCCATCAACATGGACCTATTAGACCTAATCAAAACCATAGTCAGGTTCAATTGGAACACAACCATCTGTAGCTAGGTTCAGCCCAAACATGAAGTCATATCCCTTGGCCAGCCTACCCTAGACCCACTTGGAATTTGGATCTCAAATATTGAAATTTGGTTCAAGATTTTTAGATCAAGTGTAGATCAAATAGTTCAAATGTAAAGTTTATTATTTGATTTAGAATCAAGGTTATTGGATCTCTATATGTTACATGCAATTTTAAAATTTTCATATAAATCATTTATTTGAGAAAATAAAATTTATACTCGCCTCTATTTTCCTTGTGCAGAAAGACGAAAGATGGGACCCATCCTACCGGTACAAGGTCTAATCATTCCTAACACTATTACCAGAGACAATTAGACCAATAACTAAGTTTATGACTTAAGTCTAAATTCTAATTATTGTTTAACCTATTTGAAAACAAGCAGAGGTGCCCGAAGTTTTGGAAAATGTTGGAGTTTTGAGATCTATGTGGATCCTCAAAATTAGGAGTTCATGAATTGATAAAGTAACTAAGGGACAGAGTTCATCTTCTTAATCATTATTGATCCATGCAAACAAAACGCAAGTGTAATATGATACATACAAAACAAAGTCCAAACATTGGTGTGACCTAGTTTTTAGGGTTTTGCGGTGTGGACCTAAAAAATCTAAAAGATGAAAACCTATGGCTTCAATGATCCAATTCCAATCTAAGAAATTGCGCTTATGAAGATTCAACATCTATTCACATGTCAAAATTTTCAATCTTACATGCAAAACATATAATTGAGAGAAAATATTTGAACTCACCTCCATTCCTTGTGTGGGATGCCAAGAGATGGGACCCGACCTGTTAGTATAAGGTCTAACTGTTCCTCACCTTTATCGATGGTAATCAAATCAAAATAAATGGTCCAATTTCTAAATCTAAATGTCATCCAAAATCTAAGAAAACAAACATGCCATAGCTTTGAAATCATGCATGTTTTTAAATCTAAATACATCTCAAAAGTAGACTGAAGAACAAAGATAATTTAATCTATTGTTTGTTCAAGTCTGGATCATCATAGATCAATCCAAATTGATATTCTAAATCTAATGTGATTTATCCAAAACTAGGTCACATAAACCTGGACTTTGGACTCTACTAGGACTTCATTGTAGGATGTGGACCTGTTAGAAAAAATAGATTGGAATCTAAGGATTCTAGTCATGGTCTAAGAATGTTTGTATAATTCATGTTCTAAATTCAAAATAGAAAATGTTATAGAAGTCAAAATATCATTTCATGTGATTGAGACTCATCGAAAACCAATGGTCTAAAATCCAGCAATTTTGATACTTGTATTCATGAAATTTTATCTTCTAAAATCCAAATTTTGAGGGAACAGATCTGAATCTAGTGATCACATGGTTTAAAACTTTTGTTTTAGGTCTAACTGTATGGGTACTGATCTAAGGTTTATAATCCAAAGCTCATTATGTAAAATATGATCCAAAATCCAAAAACTAAGGATTGATATCCATAATTTGATATTTATTACTCAAAATCTATGATCCAATATTTAGATTCCAAGGTCTGAAATCCAATACTTGAGATCGAAATCAAATGTGCTAGAATTGGGTTTAATATTGTGACTTAGATCACAATTTAAGTCCAACGCCTTGAATTAAAATCCAAGATCCGAATAAGCTTGAGGTAGGCCTGTTAAGAGGGTTGGGTTCAGTGTTACCTCAATTGGGCTTGAACTTTCTTGAGACAATCTTGTGTTTGATCCTAATCAAACCATATGATTTTGGTATGATCTTCATTCATCTTGCATATATGGGATATGACTAAATCTAGGTATATGGGATTTGGTTCATAGATAATGAGTTCTAAGGTCGGTCTATCTAGGCTAGGTCTTAGGGAACTGATCTAAGGTTGGACTCCATGGCTATTTGACCTAGGGTTTTAGAAATCATTTACAGAAGATGATTTTGAAATCAGGTTGCAATAACCTTATCAAGCTGACTCTAGTGACTCTTGGAGTCATGTAAAGTTGGGAAAGGACCTATTTGCTTAAATTCTTAGAGACTTGGTAAAAAATTTCTACTTTTGAAGTCAAAATACTAGGATGCATGGGCAAAATGCTAATATTCAAATTGGAAGTCCAAGGTGATAAGGGTATAGGTACTCAATGCTGGTGTAAGAAGTGTTTGTTTGACTAAAGAATGAAACTTTGTTCTTGAAATTTGGTCTTTAAAAATAAATTTGAAAATCTCTTGGTGAAGCGCAAAATGGCCATTTGGACTTATAAAAATTTTAGGTCACAAATACTCCTCTTTGGTACTGAGCTGAGAACCATGCCTAGTGGCAATGGTAGAACACCATCCCTGAAATGAAGAAATTTTTGAAATTGGACTTTTGAAAAGAAAAACCACTTTGAAAATACATTACATATATACATATATGCCCAAGTGTGAATAGTAGTGCTATGTATGTGAATAATGCTTGAAAATTCTTGTAAAAATGCATGCATTGTATGTGCTTTTATGCCTATGTGCATTGGAGCACGAAAACCTCACATAAATGTGTGTGCTTGTAAAATACTTGTGTGCGTTGAAGCATAGAAATCTCACATCAAACTACGAGTGCTTGTGAAGTGTTTGTAAAATGCTCATAAAATTTTTGGTAAAATAATTTTACCTGTACCTCTTGTATTTTGTAAGGACTTGTATGACTACATTTAATGCAAGGACAAAAGCTTTGTGCCAATGTTGTGAGATTCTTTGAGACAATTATTCTTCCATTTCCAAATGATAAGCCAAGAAGAGGTGCTCTCTATGTTGGGTTTCTTAATGCAGGATTTCTTGCTCTCAAAGAATTCTCGACTCGAGTGACCAGGGCTTTCTAGGTAGACATTTTGCGTGTTTTGAAAATTTTCTCGAATTTGACCATTTTTGTCTCTTTTCATTCTTGTATTTGCCCTCCTAAAGCTTACATTTTGTGTGCTTGTGCATACTAAAGTACAAAAATCTCACATAAAAATGTGTTGTTGTGAAATGTTTGTGATATTTATAAATGGAATGCATGTGCTTGTATGCCTATGTGCGCCAAAGAGCAGGAATCTCAGATAAAAATTTGAGTGTTTGTGATATGTTTGTAAAATTTGATAAAATCCTTTTGCTTGTGTCTTTTGTACCTTGTGATCACTTGTATGATTTCATTTATTGCAAGGACAAACTCTTTTAGCCAATGTTATGAGATTCAATTTTAGGTGGTTGTTCTTCTATTTTCAAATGACAGGCCAAAAGGAGTTGCTCTCTATGTCATAGGGTTTCTTAGTCTAAGATTTGTCACAATCTTGACTCCTTCTGTAATCACAAGAAGCTTATGTTTTTATCGTCAGAGAAATTTTTGACTTTGTTTGATTTTGGCTTTGGAGACATACATTTTGCTTGCTTTAAATTTTTCTTGAATTTTGTCCTGTTTTGCTATTTTCATTCTTGTTCTTGCTTTTTTGATGTTTCAAGCCAAACATAGTCCATGAGCTTATGGAATTCAATATTTTTGAAAATTTTGTTTTGAAAATGATTTGTAGGGTGCTTGAATCAAGTTGTTGTTTGGAAATCCAGCCGATTTGGTAGATTTGACAAGCCTTTTTCTTGTCCATACTAAGTTGAACCCAACTTCTTGGCCTGAAATATTAGTGGAATCCACTCGGCTTTTGAATATTGGTCATTAAATCACGCTTTGAGGACTTTGAAGCATTTTTGGTTTTTTGGAATTTTTCCAAAGTGTTTGACTTGGTTTGATTATTTTTCGAATCGAAAACATGGGTTTTGAAATCCAGATTTTCATATTTCATTAATTTTGGAATTTTGAAGATAATGGGATCTCTTTGTCGGGTCTCATTTTAGATAATCTGATAATTCAGCATCTTGAATCGTGTTTAAAATCACGCTTTGAAGTGTTTTTGGCTTTAAAAAACCAAAAATGAATGCTTTATTCCTAAATGATTGCATACTTGTTTTGAATATTTTCGAATTGAAAACAAGGTTTTTGAAATCCAGATTTTCAGATTTTGTTAATTTTAAAATTTTGAAGATAATGGGATCACTTATGGGATTTCATTTTAGATGGTCTGGTACTCTGGCATCTTGGATTGGTTTTGGTGGCCTCATCCTCCCATGGAGTAGTCAATTGTGATTTTGAATGTGTATATTTGTACACATTTGGCTATTAGTTTTAGCAATTTTTTTTTCCAAATTTACAGTAATTCTAAAAATTTCAGAAATAGCAAGGATTTGAAAGAAGCTCATTTTGAATATTTTAGCCAGATCCAAGATGGATTGTGCTACATGTTTGAGAATCCAATCATTGGTACACTGAGATTGATTGATTGGATATTCTATTGGACTCATGACACCTTTGCTAGGTGGTCATCATACATTCATTTTTCACCTCTTTCTCTCATGTGTTACATCATCATACAATATGAAAGAGATCTTTGCATTACGTAATTGAGTGGAGCATTCCCTTCTTAATTTAGGGAATTGTTGTAGTGGTTTCACATGATTTAGGACTCAAAGTCTAATTTTGAGTCCATAGGTGGGAAATTTGAAAAACGTCATTTTCCCTCTTTGAAAAATGAGTTTTGGACGGCTGAAATCACTTGTTTGCAAGCATAAGTGATTTAACATGTACATTTTCGCGTTGGCAAATCGGCTGGGTATCATTCCCAGCCTTAATAAGAAATAAAACCCCACCTTAGATCGGCTCTTCCATTTATGTCATGGAAGGAACAAAATAAAATTGATTGAAATACTTACCTTCCTCTCAACGGTTGACCTAGCTACTTCAAGAAAACTGGATAAAATTTCGGGCAAAATGGGTGATCAGGGGTAAAATAGTCATTTATCTGACTGGAGATAGGCTGGGTTATCTGGATCCAGCTCCTCAACTTTTGCATCATAAAGTCCGTGTCTATGTGATTTCTGGGCTTTATATTTGAGAAATCAGCACGAAATGTTCATTAAAATGAAAAAAGTGGCCATTTTGGGCCTTGGCAGTGAAAAATTTGGGTGTCTACAGTATCTCTCTGGTTTTTTGTTATATCAGAATGTAGCTTTGATCTTGCTTAGCATTTCCATAAACGTAGTATATAGGTTAGTATAGTTGTGTGGTAGGGTTTGGGGTACTCCCTCTCTCACTTCTTCTTACCATGTTCCTATTTCTTCACTAGCCTAAACCCCTGTGCACCTCTTTTTGCCTTTGGTAACCTGACACCCACACCACGGCTCCCTCCTTGAGAAGTTGAGTTGTTGAATACGAAACAACAAAGGCATATAGGCTCCTCGGTGCAGCACGGAGAAGAGGTGGCCTTCATCTCAATCTCTGCAACATCCAGCCGAATGTCTCAGGTGTATTGTATCATTTGCACCCACCCTGCATGCTCGAAGTAGATCCAATGTAGACGCTTGTGGAGGCCGGTTGGTGGACTCCCTCCCTCTCTTTGCTATTGCCGGTGTTGAGCCGAGGCCAAGCTTAGTTCAATCAGTGAGCTCCATCTCTCTCTCTCTCTCTCTCTCTCTCTTCATGCGATTGATGCCAAATCAAGGCTCGGGTTCTAAGGTGCTCATTGTGGCTTGTGAGTGCGGGCTTGAGGCCACGCACCACGGTCCACATTTAGCTGTTTGTCAAGCTCCTTCTCTGTTTGACAACAAATCCATATCCATGTGTAAGGGAGAGTTGCTGTCTGGGATGACTTCTAATCATATATGGTTTGATGCCTCAGAAAGCTACTAATGAGATCGACAACTGCACGGCATGATTAGAATGATGGAATGAATTGCATGTTGAATGGTCTGCACGTTGATTGGGGTATTCTGTAGAGTAAGAATGTAGGGCATGGGTCATGGAATGTACCACCGTTTGAGAGGCCGGAGTCTGTCTGGTCTTGGGAAACCTTCTCTTTTGGGTCTGTGCAAATATTTTTTTTTTTTTGTTTCTGTGGTGATTTCATGTCCCTTTCTCTCTCTCTCTCTCTCCTATGCGGGTTCTAAGAGAGTCAAAAACTTTAAACCCCTCTCCTTGATCTGTCCCTCCTTACCTATGCGTTGTGTCAACTATGTAAGAGTCCTAAATTGAGCGGACGGATATCTGGGGTGTGGGGCTCTATCGCCAAGGCGCTCCTCCCTAGTGCCAGTACAACTGCTGCCACCTCTTGTCCTCCAACTCAACTACTCCCCCAATGGCTAGATGATGGTCCTGGGTCGAGATGATCCTCGCCCTTTTGCTCTCTTTGTTGGCTTCCTTCCTCATACTCGGAAAGGTCTGGGTTGTATCACTTGCCTACTTTATTTAAATCAATGTCTAGTAGGCGTATGCTCCAGTTCTCTAGGTACTACCTTATTTGCGATGTTGAATCTTTGTTATTTCCAACCATCGAACCCCCTTTCATATAGTTTTTTTCCTTTTTGTCGTTAAGAGGCCGGAGGCTGTTCCTTTGACCAGGTTGTTCGGGCAAGTGGATCGCAAAAATTAGTGCCCATTCGTGACCGACCCGAACATGAACACTTTTTGTCTCTGAGAATCGGAGTCAACACTCAACAGTCCCCACTCTGCTTGACAGGAGTGAGAGAAGAGGACTGAGAAACGATGGTGTCTGCCCTTTCCTTCCGACTTCCCAACTTCATACCCTTCTCTCACCGCCATAAACACCACTCTTTCCTCGCTGGCTCCCCGCTCATCCGCCGCTCAAAACCCCCACCAACAACCACCATTTCCCCTCTGGCGTACGTTACTGCCTCCTCTGCAAACCTTACTCGCCCCCTCCGTGTGGCGGTAGTCGGTGGCGGTCCGGCGGGAGCCTCCGCGGCCGAGGCGCTCGCTTCAGGCGGCATCGAAACTTACCTCCTGGAACGCAATCCTTCGAACGCCAAGCCCTGTGGCGGCGCGATCCCTCTCTGCATGATCGACGAGTTCGGGATCCCGCCGGAGATACTCGACCGCCGGGTGACGCGGATGCGCATCATCTCCCCCTCCAACCTCACCATCGATTTTGGCAAGACCCTTCAGCCCCACGAGTTCATCGGCATGCTTCGCCGCGAGCGCCTCGACGCTTTTCTCCGCCAGAGGGCCCAGCACTCCGGAGCCTCTCTCCTTCACGGCCTCTTCCTCGATCTCGACTGCCCCAAGAAGGCCAACGAGCCCTACCTCCTCCACTATACCGCCCATGGCAGTCGCACGACTCTGGAGGTTGACGCAGTTATAGGTGCGGATGGAGCAAACAGCCGTGTCGCCAAATCTATCTCCGCCGGCGACTACTCGTACGCCATTGCCTTCCAGGTAACGGAATCTCGTCTATCTATCTTTTCTTCTTCTTATTTATTCCTAGTTAGACGGAACTGGATTGCTTCCTTAGCTCCTGCTTTTTTAGCTTCATTCATTCATTCTCGAATCGTTCCGTTTTGATCTTGGACTTATTTTAGCATTTACTATGGAACATAGCAAACCAGGTTGGCAATTTGCTGTTTTAATATTTTGCAAACATGTGTACTTGTGGATTAGATTGGGATCGTGAAGGTTTATAAGTAATGTACCATGACTCAATGATATATGGTATTCTTAATGGATTTTAGAAAGTCTAGGCATATTAATTGTGTTTAGTAATTTTAGTCAAATCTCGGGATGATTGGCTTTGTTATTATTATTATTATCTTCCAGAGACAAATATCCATGGATACAAATATATGGATTTTCCTTAGACGAAAATCCATGGACCAGAAAAACTCATCTGTGTGTGATTTGCATAGATATTTATCCGTGGTAACGTCTCACCCTGTTTGATACAGCAAGGATAAAAAATATAGTGACAAAAATATTGACCATTGTAACCCTCACCAGAATAGCTCATATGAGCACCAATGTTGCCTCTTACCTTCTCAAGCCCATGTTATAATTGGACGAAAAATTAGAACCCACCTGATCAAGAGTTGCTGAAATGGACCATGTTCCTAATAACAACAGAATATCTCAATTTAGTTCAGGCCCAGATTGTTGCTAATTCAATAGATGGATGGTTCAAAACAGAATGTGGTGAGACGAAATATTATGCTGTTGCTTCAAAAAGCTTATCAAGAATATAGATCACAAAACAATGCTAAAGCAGTTCTCTTGGCAATATTCTTAGGATGTCTAAGGTAGGCAAAATAATGAAAATTTCTACAAAAAAAATTAAATTCTGAAATTTAGCAAGAGCAGATTTTCATCCTAAGTCATCTTCAAAACTGTGGCATAAGATGCCAGGGAACATGGATGATCCTTTGCGGAGAGCTGCACAGACAACCATAACAATTGACTCAGAAAGACCAACTTAATTCTAAATTTCAGCCTTGGTTCAAACAAACAGAAGATCAGTAGTCCAAGCTATGATTATAAATACCACAGCTTAGATTGAAGTTTCTTCAAAATTATGTTCAACCCTCGTGAACATAATACAATAGAACTCAAGTTTCCGGGACATTTGAAGAGGTGATGGTAAGGCAGTTTAACAATTTCTGCATTTTTATCGACTGAGACAAACCGATGGGTGCCCAGTTTAACAATTTCCCAAAATCAGTTTTTACCGACTGAGAGAAACTGATGGGTACTTGACGAGATGCCATTGTTCGACAAGAGAGAGAGAGAGAGAGAGAGAGACTACGTTGCAATAGTTGGAGGTCGCTGCTGGAGGTGAGGTGGGGGATCTCATCTGCTGCTGGAGATTGTGGCGGAGTTGCAGTGGTCAGCGGTGGTGGGCAGTAAAAGGCAACTGTAGTTTTTGAGGGCATGGGAGCGTGACGAAAATGAAGCATCGACAGGGAAAATGAAGCATCGACAGGCTAATGGGCTTCAATTTCATTCCACAGATATATGTCGGACCTGTTGAGGTCCGATAGAATTTTGCAGACAACAGTCTGCACTCTCGCCTTTGAGAGCATGGACAATCCTACCGCGCTTGATGGAGAACAGATAAAACTGTACAACTCGGATGTTTATGTGCGGTCTACAGTAACATCTGTGTTCGTCAAACGCCCCCTTAGGGACTCAGAAAATGGTGGAGTTCGGAATGTACCAGAGAAAATTGATCTCAAGCAAGCTGAATTTGTGTTTGATCTTCTTGATTTGTTGACCACCTCGGTTGAATTTTGTGTAGAAAACCGTTTATATAAAGCTCCAATAAAGAGCTTATTCAAGATGGGAGTGAATTTGAATGTTGAATTTGAACCAAGGCTGAAATTTAGAATTAAGGAGTGAATTTGAATGTTGATTTTGCAATAAAGGATGGGAGAGCTCCTCCCAAGCGCGACCTTCTATCGGAATTTGATATTACCATTGTGACATCGATGAGTTGGAGCAGCAATGATCTGACAATTTGTTTTCTTATGGGGATTTGCAGGAGCGGATGAAGCTGCCAGAAGAGAAGATGGCATACTACGAGAACCTCGCTGAGATGTATGTTGGAGATGATGTGTCACCGGACTTCTATGGATGGGTCTTCCCCAAATGCGACCATGTTGCAGTTGGCACAGGCACCATGATGGCGAAGCCCCAGATCAAGAGGTTTCAGAGTGGCATCAGGCAGAGGGTGGCACCCAAAATCGCTGGCGGAGAGGTCATCAAGGTGGAGGCTCACCCCATTCCAGAGCATCCCCGGCCGAGGCGGGTTGTCGGGAGGGTGGCACTGGTTGGAGATGCAGCTGGATATGTAACCAAGTGCTCGGGTGAGGGTATCTACTTTGCAGCGAAGTCGGGCCGAATGTGTGGGCAGGCCATTGTCAAGGGGTCCGACAATGGCAGGAAGGCGATAGATGAGAAGATGTTGAAGACTCTGTACCTTAAGCAGTGGGACGATGCGTATTATCCCACTTTTAGGTTCCTAGATATCTTGCAGGGATTCTTCTATAGCTGCAACGAGGACAGGGAAGCATTGGTGGAGCTGTGTGGGGACGAATACGTGCAGAGAATGACTTTCCAGAGCTACCTCTACAAGACGATCGCTCCGGGGAACCCGGTGCAAGATTTGAAATTAGCTTTCAAGACGGTGGGGACCTTGATGAGGGCCAAGTTTTTGGGGTATGAGATGAAAATGTTGGTGGGAAAGAAGGCGTGAAATTAGAAGACCACTTTGCGATCTTGTAATCAGTTTGTTGGGATATTGGTGGAAGCCTGTTTTTCGGTTTGGAGGACTGGTTACTTTCTTGCGTGGCTAGTGCTTTTGTGTAATAAAAAATTAATAAAGATGTTTGTGTTTTAGCGGCATAAATTCAGGTGCAGACAAGAGCTTGATGGCGTTTGGAAAAGGACAAACTTGAGTTGGTGACTGACTGTCGGTGGCTGTTGAATAAACAGACACGCCTGTAACAGTGGAAGGAGGAGTTTGAGCATCTTCCCTTGCACGATGAAGGTATGCAGGTTGCGATGGGGGTTGAGAGAAACAGGTAGAGTATGTAACTAGTCTGTCTTATCCCGAGATATTGCAGTTTATATATATGACATCGTTTGTCGGTTTTAACTTTTAACCTTTTATTCTTACCGATACGTGACTATTACGATGGGTCTGGATCCAACAAGACCCAACAGTTTGGTCTGATGGCTTTCTCTCGGTGCGCATACACCTTCATACGTCTCAGCTGGCCAATGTTCGGTTACGGAGAAAATAAAAAATCATGAACGAAATTTACGGCTACGGTTCATGAAACCAACACGGATAAACATCGGGAAAACTGCATGGTTGACCATCGATTACGCAGTATAGTATGTAATAATGTAAAGGATGCATACAAGGTTCCAACCTACCCCCCTTACAACCCATGCCAGACTATGATAGAATGGATGGTAGACACCAGCAGCAGATGATGACATTAGACCAAACACAACAAACCTGAAAGCAGTGCGCCAAACCTGGCCTGGAACAAATGACGCATGCGGTCAGTAATAGTCTATCATCCCAACACGACTTCTACCACTTCCAAATGTAAACTAGATTCTTAACATGTGCATTCTTATGCACCAGACGCTAAAACCGTGAATAATGAACTGACGGACCAAATACCATGTGAAAGGATGTTGGCCGGACAGCAAGAACGAACGAAGTAGATGAAATCGATCCGCAGCCATATGCCTGCAGCAGCTATGTAGCATGATACAACAAGGAATAAATAACTTAAAGTAACAAAATAAAAGACGAATAAATAACCCAAATTAACAAAACAAAAGACAGAAGGCAATTCAAATACTTAGATCAGCAGATATCTTGCTATTTTCCACAAATTCCCCTTTTTCATTTCCGCACTGTTACCCACGGTCCATTATCCTTTTGTCCATTCTGCAAATACCCTTTCCCCACAGTCTGTAATCCTCCATTGATTTATGCAAATACCCTGAATTCTCAAGATGATTCGGGTCAGACGGCGTTGCATTGTCTCCTTGGTTGAAAAGTGTTTTGGCGGAAAAGTTTCAAAGATCTCCACTCGACAGTTTCACAATTGGGAACCCTGGCGATGGAAAAAGCAGTTGCCAGAGAGTGGACGGTCATCACCACAAGTCTAGCGATGGCCTTTCGTTTGTCCACTAATTAAGCCTTCATCGGCTAAAGGAAAGGTGTTTCCATGACAAGGCAAAGCTATTGTCAATTGTGCGATGATCTTTCGTTTATGTATATATTATGGTTTGGTTTCCTATAAGCGGGATCCTATAGAGAACCATGTCACACAGTGCAAAAACGCACAGACGCATCACTTTAATAGAAACAGAACACCTCATCTCTTTAAGATAGGTCACACTATGTGCTAATAGCACAAGCAGTTAACTAAATTGTGCCATAGGATAGGTTGCACACCACGTTCATAAGGTGGTCAATTGTGTATTATGTATGTTAATTTCCGATGCACCGTGGTTTGTGAATGTTATCTGAAGTGTTTATATATATATATATAGAACAGTCAGTCCCTGGACCATTTTGCCCTTGTTTGTCATGGACTCATGTCACCATGGCTTAACCCATTGTCAAATGCTAGACATTTACAAAAAAAAAAAAAAAAAAAGGTGTTGTGCACCACTACGGTTGAGAGTGAGAAGGGAGCTGCTTTGAGTGAGAGAAACACAAGAGGAAACTTCTGATGAAATAGAGTTGAGAGAGATATCCGATTGTTTACTTATCTAGCCAGCACTAATGTTACGCCCAATCTTGCATTCTCCTTAAGATTTCTTCCACAAACTCAGCTAGATAATCTCACTTTTCTGTTCAAATAACTATATTTAAACAAATTCTGCTGGACGAATCCAACAATCATCACATTAGAGAAAACAAGCTAGCCTATCTATCCTGACCAATCCATATTAACAATGGATGAAATGCATCATGATTTTACCATATTTTGCATGCACTTATCTATCTTTGATTGCTTGTCAGACTCATGTTTATGTTGTTGTAGGTCTCAAAAAGCTTCTGTTCAAATTGCATTGAAATCAAGGTTAAAATGGCTGAATTGGAGCCAAAATGGCATTTTTGGGAAGTTCATGAGTAAAATCACCTTAAAGTTTGTTGAAACCTCTACATTGACCAAAACCTTAGTTTAGGATGTAAATTTATTAAAATTGCTATAGAAGTCCTCAATCGTACTCGAAACCTAGTTTAGTATTAGGAAAGAACGTAAAAGTTAGTTGTAAATACTTCCTTGGTAGTTTTCTTTTATAATTTTGCAAAATATAAGTTCTTAGTGGCATCTATAAAGGGCCTATGGGGACAACGAATTTGAGTAGGCCCTCTTCCCTCTATCTACCCTCAAAATTGAATAAATCATCCCATGTTCCCACGTGCACTGTCAATGTTGGGGCTGGCGATTGAGTAGAATGCTCGGTATTTTCATAAGCAAATTTCTTTGTTATTTTCCATAAATTCTCTTTTTTCATTTCTGTAATCTTTTTGTCATTTCTACAAACGTCATTGCGCACGGTCCATAATCCTTTTGTTTATTTTGTAAACGCACTAATGCCATCCTCTTTCTATGTTGGCCTCTATTCTCCACCATAAAGAGGATATTCACCTTGTAAGAAGAAAAATTGAAGATGTCAGGATTTGAGTTGATGAGGGATAATTTGTACGAATGACAAATTTTGATTGCATATTGTAAGGGAAATGAGATTGAAGGCATGACAAAGTTTAACACAACTTGATAAAGCTTGACAAAATTTGGCTTGGTTGACCACAATGTTCGAACTAGACATAATGATTTAGGATAGAAGGATAGATGGACATACTTCATTCCACCATTTTATGTATTCAGGACTCATTCCTAGACGAAGGATTAGGTATAAGTGAATAAATGATTCTCAATGTTGTTAGGTGTGGGTGTATATTCTAGACCACTCTTTGATATCCAGTTCATACTCTACGATGGCTCTTTCTAATTCAATTGGATATGCTTTCCTTTGGTGCTATGAGAATTGTCTGATGCAATGCTTTGGAGGTATCCAACCATGAAAAATGGTCCCAGCAAAAGGCTCCCTTTGATTTGGTTGTAGGTGTATTTTAACTTGATGACTTCTCAATCAAAGAAGTTTCAAATAGTGGCAGCATCATCCACTTCCTCCATCTTCATATGGTAGTGCTCCATACTGGATAAATGGTCGTCGGAGTTTTAAAAGTGGCATGATTGTGGTCTCACATTTTTGTAGAACCGTGATTGTAAAGTGGAGACACATCCTTCTATCAAATCTATATCCCTAGTTGAAAATTTGGTCAATCCTCGTTAATAGAATGCCAAGGCTGCCATTGCCATAGGTATGTGATGGTCTTTGACATGCCCCCATTTTTTGAAGAGGCGAGCTATGCGAAAATCCATTATGTATTCTTCATTGTTGAAGAAGATGAGACCCGTGGTGCAAGTTACCATGGAGTTCTTGTACTTGTCCACAACATTTCTAGATAATGAAACATGATTGACATATTAGAGAATATGGTTCACCAAGTTCTTGTAGTTTGAGATATTGCCCATCATTCTCTAGAAAGGGCCAACACCATTTTTTGGTGAGTTTGCTTAGTACTTTTAGAGTTTTGACTTGACCTTGATTGACAAAGAACTGGTCTTCAATTGGTCCTTTTTGGTCACCTTTCAGCTCTGGCAAACCCATAATGTTGGAAAACTCATCTGGAGTGATTGTCATTTCACTATGGGAACAAGAATGTGTTGGTCCTTGCGTTTCATCTTTCAGCAACTGCATAGATTAGACTGTCATTGATGGTCTACATGGTGAGATTGACTGCTTCTTCGAGGCTGCAGACTTCTAAGTGGATCAGAAAAATACACTGAAAAGTTGGATACCATGAAACATATGATTGAGGTAGGTGGACACCACTTGGGATGATGCGAGGGCCGTGTCAGGATATAGTGATATGGAAAAATGCTTTCTGAGTCCATCTGGATAAGAGAAAGTGTCAAATGTTGACGTAAATTGACATAATAGAGACTTGATAAGAGTTTTGGCATTTGGTTTAGACATGGGCTTAGAGACAAGGTAAAACATTGCATTTCATGCACCCAAACAAACAATTGAATAAAAATTGATAATGCATTTGCTAGGAATTTTGCCTATATGTATTGTTTTGAAAATCAGTTTTGGAACCTATGGAGAATAAATGGGTGGATTGTTTTTTGTTTATCTAAAATTCAAGGTATGCCTATACACCAAATCTATGGTATTGACGTAGACTTCTCCAAGGGTTTTTAGATTTGAGCTCTCCAATTCTCCTAGTTCACCCATAAATATACTTAGACTATTGTCCTTTTCAATATTAAATGGGGGACTCCTCAGTCCAATTAGGTTGTCCCATTGTAAGGCTATGTCTTTGACAAATGTCCTAGAAATAACCTGGCAACGTGATGACCGGGATATGATATAGGTAAGGATTGTCTTTCAAAACTCATGAGAAGATGCAAAATAGGTGGCTGGCTCTATTGCATACATTCCTAAGAGACAAATTTGAAAATTTGAGAGCATACATAAGTGCCATACAACTCCTAAATTGAGGAGGGGTAGGATAAATTAAAGAAGTAAAGGGGACATGAAATCTCCTAAATGCACACAAATATGATGCTGATATGCATGTTTATGAAATGTTTCAACAATTCATATCTGGCATTGTGAAAATGACTTGTATATGATCCAATAAATTCTTAGACAGACGATGACAAGTCCCACCATGATCATCATCTGTTCACACCCCTCCCCGTCCTTGGGGGTCAATGCGAATCAGCAAAATTTTCAATTGGGTTTTAAGAGGAACTCCTCTTGAGGAAGTATGATTGAGGAACTACTCCCAGCTAGCTCTACTCGAAATTTTTAAGAGAAAGGGATCTGCTCGTCGGTACAAGGTCCAATTGTTCCTACTGCCTTTAACAGAGGTAATTGGACTAAGGACTAGGATTCTTTAGATCACGTACAAGTTATTGATGCAAATCCTATATGCTTATGCATTGAGGCTTTGAATTTGAAAATCGAAAGTTCATTTCAAACAAATGATTTAAACTTGTTTTGAAGTAAAATTAAGACAAGTTGCTTGGAAAAATGACTTGCTTTGACAAGTTATTTGAAAAATCTTTGGAGAGTTTTCAAATTGATTTGTATTGAAGACCATTGTTTTGGTCGAAATTGTATGTCATTTGAATTGAATGAGATTGGTTTGAAATGAATAACGATTGTGGTTTTAATCCATGATTTTGAAAGTTGAATTGTCAATTTGATGACTTAGACTGTAACATGTAGGGAAACTTGGAGATTTTGGATATTGAGATCTAGTTCATTGTTGTGAACTCAAAATCATTTAAAGGTTTTGGATTGAAATTGTCATCATCTTGAGATCAACTTTTAGAAAAATGGGCAGGTTACCTTAGCAGGCTGAATTGGTTTTGAAATCTTTTTTGCCAAATCATGCGATTAGGTCTAAGGGGTATGAATGAGAAAAATTGGATTTGCTTAAGTAGAATTTAATCTTTTGATGAAACATGAGTTCCAAAATGTTTGTCTTCAAACCATATTTTGGCCAATATTGGGGATGTGATGCTTGTGTTTTCTTTAGAAACTAAGTGTGATCTTTAAATTCTTGTTGCAATATGACTTGATCACCTTTTGCAACTCAAAATTGAATCACTTAATTTCTAGTGAATGAGCACATGGTGCAATTGATTTTGGGTGAGTATGAATACATGAAATAAGAACAGCTATATGAGACATTCATTCTTCTCTCTTTCATAATATCTCAAAATTCACTCAATATAATCATGCATCATGTGATCCTCACATTATAAAGTTTGACTTTTAATTATAATCTAGGACTTTCTCCAAATGTGTTTATCATATTATTAAGCACAAGAGTTAGAGATGCAGTCCACAAGCTCCACAAGCTTGAGAGTAAAATCAAAATCTCAAAATAATTGAAAATCATGTAAATGAAGTTAAAATCAATCTTCAAAATATATGGGAGACATGGATATTACCCACTTTTCCTCAAAATTGCCATTAGATCAGATTTATGCTGATTTGCATGGTTGAAAATTATAAATGCTGGTGCTAGGAATAATTAATTCTTAGAGAATGATGAAATTTTGTTCAGCTTCCCATAACCTAAGCATCCGAATCAGCAAAAGGCATGTGCTTCTTGAGAACATGCTCTCATTCATGTTGGGCCTAGACATGAAGTTTTAGAAACCTTTTCTTTTCTAAACCAAATTGAATTTTAGATTTTTATGCAAAAGATTTGTCCTTCCCTTGTACGATTTCAGCATTTTTTATCATCTCATTTGAAAGAGATTAAAGTTGGATTCTTAAATATGATTTTGCAACATTTTTAGATCTTGATTGATCTCATGCAAATCTAAAAATTGAAAATGATATCATCAGCCCCTAAAGTATTTTAGGGAACTGATTAAATAAAATTGAAACTTTTCCTTGTTTTATGAAGAATAGCCACTTTGTGGCTGAAAATTAATATTTCAAGTGAATAAAATTTGAAGTTTTAAACTAGTTCTCATAAAACATGGTCTGATTTCAGCAATATTGATGCACTTCACACATGAATGGTGGAAAAAACAAAATTTTGAGATGAAATTGAGCAATCTTGTAGTTTTGTACTATGAAAATCAAAATAGTGATTCTCTTTTTTTAAAATCAGCTTGGAACAATCTAACTTTAAAAGAGAAAAAATGATTTTTACTAAGAGGTTATATGTGCATATATAGATATATATATCCTTTGCTACCGTTGATCAACTAAATCAAAATGAAAGAAAAACAAGAGAATGCTCAATCTTGTTTGTCTATAATTTGCCATGCAAGGGTGGATCACATTCACAGGAATGTATCTGTCCCTTATGGGCATTATAAGTGTTGCAGCAAATCGCTCGCTCACCATGAGATTCACTCATGGTGGGAAGTTTAAAATGGTTTAGGCTAGTTATTTTTAAAAAGGGTCATGCCCTTGGGCCCTTGGGCCCCTTTTCAAAGATTGATTCATGGGTTCTTCTTTATAAAAAAATTGGGTCATGCATTAACATGTACATTTGATTGTAGTTCTCCCTAGCTGGACATTATTCTGAACTAAGAAGAAGAATGAAAGTAAAATCCCTCCCATGAATATTGAAATTGAAAATGAGTAGCAAGAAGCAATAATAGATGAAGAATATTCCGAACTTAGCATAGCTATAAGAAGAGGGTCTTCTTGCTAGAATTTCAGGGGTGGAGAGGGTTTCTTTCCATGAAAATCCTAAACAAGGTCCACTGAAGTACCATAGCTTAGCAAATTCAAGAGCAAGGGTTAGGAAATGAGAAAGAGAGCAAGAGAGAGAGAAGGCTTGGACGGCGGCTTCTTCTCCTTGGCTTCTTCTTCTTTGCTTCTTGGCTCCAATATGTTAGAGGAATCCACCAAAGTTTTCCATCCTCCTCCTTAGCTCTCATGGTGGGTTTACATACAATGAAGAAGGGGAGAAGGTGGTTGTACCTACGTCCTTAACTCCCCTTGGGAACCCACTCATAGCTTGGGGAATTTGCCCCTCTTTGAGCTGGTGAGTTAGGATAGGCCTAGCTAAGTGCCAAGCTAGAATTTAAATTCACGTAAATTTTAAAAACTGGGCTGAGGTGGCTGCACCTCATCCAGCCCCTAATTCAGCCAATGGCTAGAGAAACTTGATTTCTCATTGGTCTAATCCATGACACATGGATTGAGGAGTTGGGAAGAGGGATTAAATAATCTTTTAATCCTCCTTAATTGATTACAACCAATTACACCTAGCCCACATACACGTGCTGGCTGTACTTGGCTATGTCTGGCTAACCATGGTCTAGACCTAGTCGAGTCCTAGTTTGACCAAAAATCTGGATAGAAATACCCCTAACTAGGGTTTTACTTTAGTTTATTGTTTTTATTTTTTATTTTTTTTGAAATCAAGCTTGTTAGGTTCAAGCCTAGTCACTAAGCTCCATTTATTTTTGGCAATTCAATTTAAATTTAAATGGATTTTTAAAAATCCTATCAAATTTGGTATGAAAAGGGCATTTTTGCCCATAATTTGATTGAAAATGGGTTTTAAATGAATCAAATTTTGGTTTGAAATATTGACTTTCAATTTTGTATTTAATTTGTGCATTTGAGAAATTCAAATGTTTATTTGATTTTCATAGAATCCCAATTTGGGTTCAATGAATTCAATTTGATGATGGAAGGATATTACTGCCCAAGTTTGGTTAAATTTGACCATTTGGTTTCAGTCAAAGCTCACTTTGTGAGCTGATGTTGACTTGTTTGAGATGACTTCTCGAAATTGAGCTTAGAAAGCACTTAATTGTGTTTCAATTGAGTTCAATTTTGAATTGCACTTTGACTGGATTTAGTCAAAGTAAACTTGATCTAGTCAAGGTCCATTCCTCTCTAGTATGTGGATCATGGGATAGTCCTAGCCAGGCTCATGTTGACTGAGCTTAGTGAGGGTGTGAGTGTGATGCCGCTTTTGGGTCTTCCTAATTCAAATCTACTTGATTTATGTAGATTAGTTGGAAGCCATCAAGGCTTCCTATAAACCAAGGTCTCTCATTAATTAGAGAGTTCCTTTTTAATTAATGGAGAGAGAGATATATAATTATCTCTGATTTCCCATGAATCTCATTATGATCTTACTTATTTCTCCTTGAAAATGATACATTTTCTTTAATAGAGAGGAGATATTTTCAAAAAGGGGGGGTACATGGCCTCTTGGGTAAGCCCTTGACCACACAAGCCAGGTGGGGTCCAGATGTAGGTCCCACACAATATTTTGGATCTTGAATTAGATCTAAGTTTTGGATTTAAATCCAGATTTGAATTTTTTAATTGGATATGGGCTTGAAATGACAATTGAAATTGTTTTAGGATTTCAAACCCTAACTTGGATCTGATTTTCCGTACCAAATTAGGATCTGGACTCATAATCCTACTTTGGAATTTGTGCTATGAGTCAAATTCATGATTTAGACCTAAATTGTCTTTAGATTCGAAATTGGCTTTGAAATTGAAATTTTTCACAATCGTTTTTGTGAAATTGTTTTTGTAAGATTTTGAAGTTGCTTCCATCAACTGAGATGGAAAATTTTGGGGTGTTAACGACCAGATTTATTGTTTAACATGTTTTTGTAGAAAATAATTTTTTTGGTTGCACCTGATTATCTGATACATGAAGATCTTTCACACAATATTTCATGAAGATTGGATGCCATTTGTGTATCTTTTATGACCAGTGAAGTTAGCTATAGAGAACAAATAGCAATTTTCTGTGACGGCCAAATTTTTCTTTCTGACATAGTTAGAGATTTTCCATTCGATTTCTTATTTTTAACTTAAACACTTTTATTTTCTTTTTTGTGAAATCCAAAATTTATGTGGTTAATCATGTGAGTCATCGTTTTAGGGTTTTAATATGTGTTTAGTTACTAATGACATACAATTGTATGTCATTAGTATTCACCATACAAAAAAAAAATGCCATTAGTGCTCCCAATGTCAATTGTATGCCATTAGTGTCCATAATTGCAATTAGATGCCATTATTGCTGACCATACAACAAATTGTATGCCATTAGTGTCCATAATGCATTCATGCATTGTTAAATGTGCATTATTTCAAAAGTCTTGTGTTTAGACTTCAATATATAAATAAAGGGTTTTGAATGATCTTGTGGCAATAGGCCCTTCTCACCAAGCTTGATTTATTAAGCAAAAGCCCTATTTTCAATTTCATAATGCATTCATGTAACTTGCTTTTGTAATGCATTCATAGATTTCAAAAATATAAATAGATTTAGGTTTCATATTAATCAAGTTAAGGTCATGATTTATACATATGTGGAAATATCCCATATGTATACTTGACTTAAGTTGATTATATGAAAATACAAATTTCAGAATCATAATTTTCAAATGCACATTTTCCAACTAGCCTATTTCAAACATGTTTTCCTAAAGCCTAGATGCTTTCATAATTGAGATATAATCCTTAGTATTAAACAAACCTAAAACTATAGACTTCTCTCAATATCTTAACCAATAATTTGATATTGAGTCCACAATTATGTACATAAGTTTGAACCCTAGTCAAGATGAATCTATACTATGGTTAGGTTAAGGCCAAACCTTAGTCAAGTTAGAGTTAAACCCTAGACAAGTTCAACCCAAACCCAAATAGGGCTAGACGTGTGGACCTTGGAGGAATTGGATCCATATCTCAATGAATTGGATTTAAATATCGAATTCGACATCAAGAGATTGGATTGGGATACAACTTGGATCAAAGGAATTAGATTATGGAACTCATATATAACTTGGATCAAAGGAATTAGATTATGGAACTCATATATTATAAGCATTGGATTCAAGATTTGGATTTCATGTCAAACTTTTGGATTTGTATCAAAAACCGAAACCAATATTCTTGACCTTAGAATCTAAACTCTGAAATTGGGTCATTACATCTCATTTTCGATTCAGATCATGAATTTGAATTAAATAATCATTTCTGAATTGGATTAACTCTGAGTTTGCTTTTGAAACTAAAACTCCATTACAATAATCAGAAATCTGGATCAAATGCAGAATGTTTGGATCATTCTTAGTCAATATTTGGATTTGAATTTTGTATCAAGATATTCTTAAGTCCATGTCCCAAACCTAGAAACCACATCTTGTTAGTGTAATGAATCAAATTTTACATGCATGAATATTAGATCTACGAATTAATTCTTGCAAGGGTTTGTGATGACATATACATATATATACGATATACTATATTATACGTATGTAATGTAATATATACATATATGTACACATATAACATAAAAATATAATATGCATATTTGTACATATAATATTCATATAGACATATATCCATACATTATATATATATATGTGTGTGTCTGTGTGTGTGTGTGTGTAATGTATAACATATATATGTATATGTATGTTATGTACACATACATATATGTATATATGTATTTGCATATATACAAATACATGTATATATACATATGTATATATATATGTGTGTGTGTGTGTACATTATACGTACATGTATGCATATATATATATATATATATATATATATATATATATGCACATATAATGTATAGCATATTATAAGTAGATATGTACTATATATATAACATATATGGTATAAAATATATGCATATATACATGTACAAAAATATATATATCATATGTTACGTATGTATATGTTATACAAATATTATAATTTATGTATATAATACTGTGTGTATGTTTGTATGTGCATGTATACCAAATGCTACTTACAACCATGCAATATGATTGCCGCAAATTTGTCAAGAGATGTCTAAAATACTAGATCCATTCCGATTACATTCACACTACAGTAGCATATCTACACTCAGGTATTCCACCAAGGCTATTTTCAATGTGGGCATTAGACATGGTAGACCCTAATAGCCCATCCAGATCAAATAGAATTTGTTTCCAAGTGGGTGGAAGTCATCATCTTGAGAGCAATGGAAAGCAAACACATAATTTTCATTATTATATCTGATAATGGTCTCATTCCTTGAATGAAAATATGCATGATTTTTCTTGAAAGTCAAGACAAAGCATCAATTTTCGGCACCACGTTATCCATAAGGAAATGGACAGAGTTAAGCTACAAACAAGATCCTAACTTAAATCATGGAGAGAATGGTGCGAACCAATTCTTTACTGGCATGAAAATCTACATTATGCTCTTTGGGATTACAAAACAACGTTCAGGACTTCTACAAATTCAATTCAAGAAGAATTGGTGTATGAAACAGAAAAGGAACTTCCATTACAAGTGCAAAAGCCCGCTTACAAGTTCTCGTCCCTCATTGAACTTCTAACAAACTAATATTAACAACAGTGGATGTTGCAAATAGATTTGCTTGACGAAAAGAGACTATAAGCAGAGGAACATGCAGAGACAAGCCAACAAAGGGTAGACCGACACTATGCTAAGACTAAGTCAGTTCCTCTGACAATAGAATTATGGACTAAAATGTCAATGTCTTCTAAACGCAATACATAAAACCTGAATTTGGGGTTATTTCTAATCAATTTATATAATCAAGAGTATGTGATCACATTATCTAACTCCATAAGTTGAAAAAACTTCAAATACTGAGTAATTGAATCATGCTCAATCAAAGTTGAATCAGTTTGGCATACACTTGCTAGAAACAATGTGCAAAGTTGGTAAAATATCAAGGTTGTATACAAATTAAAATCAAGGTTCAAACTAGAACTAGATAGAAATCTAGGTTTTAGAATGAAAATAACTAAATTAGAGTCTAGTCAAAGCCATGATGGGCTTTGAATAACCAGACCTACCTAGCTCCTGTGTGTGGACTAGGTGGTCCAATGAATTTCATATTTAAAGAGAATTTAATTCTCTTTGCCATGTCATCAATCCTATCCAAAATATTCCAGCCAATAGAAGACTAAAGTCTTCATCTTAATTGGTGGATTTCAAGATTAATTAAGGTGGCGTCCACCTCATCATTTTTTACTTTTCCTTAGCCACCTAGAAAAATTGACATTGGCTAATCTTTCCATATCATCCAATTCAACCAATCAGACATTTCTATGAAAGAAGATAAAATTCTTGCAAATGAGATGAAAATCCAGGTCTTAGATCCAAAAGGGGGCTCCATGCAAAGATGGAGCCAATTAACTCAAGAGAGCAACCCTAGTTGTGAATGGCCCTCTTTCTCTCCTAATTTTATACTCTTGCTCAAATGATTTTAATTAAAATCAAATATAACTAATGAATTCATTGGGTTTCCAAAAAAAGTACAGGAAAAGGTCCATCCTACTGTGGAACATTAAACAAAGGTTTCCCCTAGTTGGGTGCTGCTCGCTTTTGCTCATTTTTAGTTGAAAGTTGATTGAAAATCAATCCAATCAAGCACCTAATTACTAATGGCATGAATAGCCACTCTTAGTTCCAAAGTGAAGTGATCAACCACCTATGGAATTGATTAATTCCACAGATGGAAAAAGATCTATAAATGCGTATGTTAAGGCTGTCGATGGGTTGAGCTTTTTGGATGATTGAGGTCAGCTCTACCTCACAGCTCTTAGACGATCAGATGTTCTCTATCTCTCTCAAGCTTTGGGATGACTTCAGTTGCCTCTCCCTCAAGTTTATGCAGCTTTGTTAGCTCAGCAGCTCCTTGTCAAGCTCAGCTCGGTAACAGCTCTCAAGCTCAGCTCGGCAGCTCTCTCTCAAGCACAGCTTGACTGCTCCCTTTTGACGAATTTGCTAAGATTGAACCCCAGTTTTGGGTTCTAGCTTAGGATTTTCTTGTTCTAGTCAGCAAGAACTAGACAGGATCTTTCTATTCCAGCACAACACCAAGTATTTTCTACCTCATATACTGAGATTTCTTAAGCCTAGCCCTTTCATTAGGGTATTTGTTTAATATTTCCAACTAAGGGAACCAAGTCCAGCTCTATTCGCTTCCAAGTCACCCGAACAAGGTGGGTACTCGAAAACTAATTTCACCCCATTCTATTTTTCTGTTTTCTATGCATGGATGAATGACTTAGAGGCAACGTGAGGTGGGTTTTCTTATTTCAGTCAAGGCTGGGATTGATGTCCAGCCAACCTATACTTGTGAAACGTACATGCTAATTGCACTATCATGTATACATCCAATTGGTTTTTAATAAAAAAAGAAACTACCTAAACCTGTCTTCAACAAAGAAAATGAAATATTTCTCAACCAGGCCCAGCTATGAAACTCAAATTTGATCTGAAAAGTCCCAAGTCAAGGAAAGAACCCACGGTGAGATAGACCAAGAAAAGGACAACAAAAATATGGCTCAACTATGTGTTGCTTTTATATCTGGTCTTTCAATTTCTATGCTTTCCTAATGATGAATCCAATACACTAGAGAGTGATAAGAGAATCAAATGAGTGATTACTATATTTTGGTGTGGTAATCATATCATGACTACCTATCAATTTCAACCCCTTAAGGATCAAATTTACTCAAATAATGAGCTTAGTTTACCTTACAAGCAGCTAAATCAATCATATTGAGCCTGTTTTTTACAAAATCAGCCATATTTATTAAAAATATATTTTCAAAAGCTTCAAAATATTTCACAATTTCCTTAATCTTTATTCACCAGATTAGGTTGAGAACCAAAGCCCAACCAAATTTGATGATTACTCGTTTAGATAATAGCTCTCACTTATTAAAACAAGATGAATCTATTGAAACGATAGCCAAAATCGGTAACCAGAGGGAGAAACCAAGTTGTTGTCTCCTTCCCTATCTAAACCAGCCCCACATATCTATCAAACTATACCTGGAAATTTTAATTTTCAGACCCTAAATCAGCTAGACCAAAGCCAGAAGTGACTGCTCAAATCCACCGGTCTATCATTGGGTGGAACCTCTTTAACCCAACCTAGTACTAATAAAAAAATGACCATTTTGGCACTGATCTCCTGATTTTTACCCAAGTTTGATCCAATTTTCATGAAATTGCTATACAACTGTTGAGAATTATTTTTTATCGATTAAATTATGAAAATTTTCACATTTGAAAATCACCAGTAGGTTCCATAACACATTTTCCAACTCACGTTTGGTTGAATTTAGCTCAAAATGGTCCATTTTTGTTATTTTTCTGCAACTTCTTCACACCAGATCCTTCATTGGTCCCAACAACTTTGTTTTCAAATCTTTATTAGTGTCAAAAAACTACTTTCAATGAAACCCCCAATTGTAGGGCCAATTTAGCACCATAAACCTTCCATTTTCATCCATTTCAACTGAAATGAGTTCACTAGCCCAGCAATTCACCTAATCCTCAGCATGGACTCATTGTCAATATTCGTGGAGCTCATGTCAAGGTTTTCTCAGTGCAATTCTGATTTGTAATCTACATTGTTTCTTATCTAGATCTCATATATGATATCCAAAATAATTTTTCTCAATCCAAATCTAGATCTAAACATCTAATATAAATCCAAATCCCAAATCTATACTCATAATTCAGTTCAAAATGCATATCAAGCATCACATCTCCAATCAGAAGTCCTAACTAATCCATCTTGAATCTGACTAATCCTAGTTGTTTCATCATTTTCAAAAAGGAAAAGCCTCGGTTGCCACCCCCACATTTGGGCTGCTCTAATCTTGAAATTTTAATTTAATTGCCACACACCAAGCAAATGTGGGCCCTAGATCAAATTAATAGGCAGATCCTGGTTGTTGGTCTATCTGACATCTCATCAATCCTACTTTTTGATTTTCTAAAATTTTAATTGGTTAAAATTGGCTAAAAATCAGCCATAATCCTTATAAAAGGGAGTTGTGGGTCGTCCAACCCTCTATTCCTCCCCTTTAACACATGGTTTCCAAGGCATGCTCTCTCCTCTTCCTCTTATTTTACTTAGAATATTTTTTTCTTTTGCTGACTTTGATTCCACCCCTTTTGTTCATGGTTTCGAAGGTATACTAAGAGCTTTCCTAGGGGTTTGGACATCTCCTAGCTAGGATAAAAGGAGGAAGGACTAAAGAAGAAGAAGAGAAAAAGACAAAAAGAAGAATTAAGAAGAGCCAAGTCTCTCCCTCTTTGATTTCACGCCTCTCTCTCTCCCTCTCATGGACTTCACATGAGGATCATGCTATTCTCCTGTCCTATTCATCTCCATTAGTTCTCTTCTTTTACTTAGATCGCATGCACATACACATGTATGTAGTTCATTAATTTCATGCATAACTTGCTTGTTTTGTTTTGTTCAATTCATATGTTTAGTTATTATTTTGTCACTTTCTTGATTTATTTTACATTCCAATATGATTAGTTGATTGATTCACATTGTTAATATCGTCACATTTGGAGATTTTCATCAAAGCTAGTTTGAGAGATGATAGGTTTTAAGTTAGATGAAAATCAGACTTATTGTTGTAAGCCTGATTTTGTCTTAACTTCAAATGATTATATCTCTTAAACAAGAAATCATTTTCACAATCTGTAAAAAAACCTGGCCTTGTGTTGTGTCTAGTTTGTGTCTACCAAAAGTTGTATGTTTTCATTATTATTTGCCCCCTCTGTCACATCAATTTCCAAGACTGGTTTTTCTCTCAGATTTTTGACAGAACTAAGTCCTTAAATTTTCCTAAACTAATTTAGATTTTTCAATCTAAAGGTCCAAATTGACTTCCATAAAAGCCAAGAGTTTTCTGTATCTGCCTAGTTCTTTTACCTAAATTTTCATGCAATTTCATGTCAATATGAACCACTTAATGGACTGTAGTCTAGATCTATCTTCTGCAATTTTCTACAACTTTTTATAGAACTCTATAGAAAACATAATTTCTGCTCAACTTTGCACATGCATTATTTTCTGTGTCGTTTTGAGTGTTTTCAAGTTTCCTAGTTTTACTTTGATGTATGAGACCACCCTCAAATTGTCAACTAAAACCGAGTTTTATACCCCCTGCCAATAGATGATTGAGTCATGTACTTGAACAGTGCATCGTAAAAAAAACAGATATTTAGTGAATTTGCCACTTTCTCAATTTAATATTTGAATTTTTGGGTTTTTAAAACAGTGCATCCAAGTTTTTATAAAAGTGGGGGTCTTGACCCTCACATTCCCACTACCGCCTAACTTTGGTCAATTATCAATCAGCAAAAATAATTAGATTTGGTGACAATTTTTTAAAAATGTTTTTTTGGTTATGTGATATTTTATAAAATATCATAATATTTGTAGCTATGCTCCGAAGATCTAAATTGGCATCGTTGGTTAGGTTGATGTTTGAACTGGATGTTAATTTTTGCATCATTTCCTTCATTTGTACAAAAGGTGAGCATCTGCCTGGCCCAAGCCAATCACAATAAACATGGTGGGTCTTGCTGGATGCAGGAAAAGGCTCGGCCTGAGTTGGTTTGACTGTACAAATGAAGGTTAGGTTGGTTAAAAGGCTCACGTGCGCAGTCTTAAAGGCTCTGCCTACCACATCACGTGGCAGCCTCCCGTCCAAAGCTTATCGAGGTGACTCTTTAGTCTTTATTCTTCCCAATGACACCTAACACACTCTTCTTATAGGAACCCGCCCCAAGTGTTCACGTAACCAAATCCCCATCCTCTCGTCTCTTGATTAAGCCTGGGCATCGAGCCGGGCCGGGCCGGCCCGGCCGGGTAAGGGCCGGCCCGATCCGGCCCGACGGGCCACTCATCCCGGCCCGGGTCCTGCCCCTTTCCCCGCCCTCCCATCGCGCTCGCTTTGAGAGTCTGATGGAGAAGGAAGGGGAGGGACACGGAGGAGGAGGGAGAGGGAGACAGAGGAGGAGGGAGAGGGAGAGGGAGCAGAGAGGGGAAACAGAGAGAGAGGGGGAGACGGGGAGCGGGAGCAGAGAGGGAGAGAGGAGAGGGAGAGGGGAAACGAGAGCAGAGATGGAGAGGGAGAGGGGGAACGAGAGCAGAGAGGGAGAGAGGAGAGGGAGAGGGGAATGGGAGCAGCTGCTTGCAAAGAGGGAGAGGGAGGGGGAGCGGGGAGGGAGTGGAGAGGGAGAGTGAAGTCGGGCCGGGCCGGCTTATCGGGCCCGGGTCCGGCCCGGACCCGGGTCCGATCGGGCCGGCCAGGCGGCGGCCCGGCCCATTGCCCAGGCTTACTCTTGATGGCGCCATTAACCTCGGTTTCCGATCTAACGGTGGAAGAATACATCTTTCTGGCAACCGTAACGCCGCCGGAAACTGAGAAGACTCTCTTCCTGGCTGGCGCAGGTCCGACATCTGACCGCTGCTCTTCTCTTTCGTTTTTTTGGATTGCAAAATGCTCTTTGGTGGGTGGGGGCTGTGGGGTTTGCAGGGGTGAGAGGGCTGAACATCCAGGGGACATTCGTCAAGTTCATGGCTATCGGAGTCTACGTGGAATCAGCGGCCGTCGACGCCCTCCGTCCCAAATGGGCGTCCAAATCCACGGACGACCTCGAGACATCAGAAGATTATCTGTTTTAAATTGTTGTAGATTATCTAGTCTGTACTCTACAAACCAAATTTTAAATCAAGTTGAATTTTCTAAACTTAGTTTACATCTCTTTTGAATTTTTTGTAGAAATTGTTGTAATAACTTGGTCTTTTCAACAAAATTTCTACTTTCAAGTTTCTGCATGAACTTTCTAGATGTATAATTATCCCATCTATGAGTCTTTTCTTGTGATTTTGGGCTCTATAGGTTCTCCCATGTATTGAAAATCAACGTATAAAATTTCATGTTATTTCCATGCAGATTTGACATGATTTTCACATAGAAAAATTTTATGGTTTCAACTATTTTTTTATTTCTTGCGTTCTATTTTTCTGCAGAAATTTTTTTACACATCATGCTTTTGAGTCTATACATTTTTATCCGTAAGTGCTCTTTTGAAAATTTCGAATGTGGATGAAAGAAGATTTATACATGGAGAGTTACTATACCAACTTTCATGTTGATTTGACCCCTCAATAGAGTGTTTTTCAAGATCTGTTTTTTGCAAGTTCCTTTAACTTTTGGCAAAACTATACAGAAAGCAGAATTTTTGCTCAACTTTGCACATGCATTATTTTCTATGTAGTTACTCTTTTTGAGTGTTTTCAAGTTTCTTAGTTTCTTTGTCATGTCATGACTCTACCTTCAAATGTTTTACCAAAAAAAAGAGTTTTCTACTCTTTCAAATACGATCATAAAGTCAGGGTCATTAAACAGTTCATAAAAAAAAAACCAGTTTTTAGTAATTTTGCCACTTTCTCATTTGAATGTCTGAAGTTCTTTTCTAAATCAATAAGTTGCTGCAGATTCGGTGATATATTGAGAAACTACTGACCAAAGTTCAAATCAACATGGGTTTTCTATCCCTACTTTGCATCTATTTCAAATTAATGTATAAACTATTATAATAACTAGTACTTTTCCGCATAATTCCTATTTCTAAGTTACTGCATCAAATTGCTAAATGGGTAACTCTCTCATCTGTGTCTTTTCTTCTGATTTTTGGTTTTGTAGATCTCTGGTGCATAATGAGTCTGTATATAAAATTTCATGTTAATCCATCCAGGTTTGATATGTTTTTCACATTGATAAAGTTTGTGATTTGAACTATTTTATGTTTTCTTGTTTTGTATTTTTCTGTATACAATAGTTTAATAGTTTTTGTTTTTGAGTCTATACTTTTTTTCCCTTAAAAGTTTTTTCAAAAATTGCAAATGTGGATGAAAGCTTGACATACAGAGAGTTAGTATACCAAGTTTTGTGATCATTAACATCATTATATTAACTTTTGCATTCATGCAACATGAGTTGTCAAGTAGTTTTATATTTTCTAGTACTTAGTATAATTTAAGTTTGTCTAAAAGTTGTTATTTCTCTAGCAAATTTGCATATCAATAACTTTTTCATCTCTTATTATTTTTTGAATCTATTAAGTTCTGTTGATTCTCTGTTATGCAGGAAATCTACAATCCAAAGTTCAAGCCAATCCAAATTATTTTGATATCTCTTGGATGGTGCGAAAGCCATAGCTGTAAAACTGCTTTCCGCTCTGTTTTCCACAAAAGATCTGTTTTCTACACCTGTTTTCTTGTTTAATATCTTTTTTGTAAAAAAAGGATTTTTCTAATTTATGACTTGGAACTGATTGCTGGATATGCAGAGATCCTTCACCTAAAATTTCTTGAAGATTTATCAGTCATTTACCTATCTTTTAGGATAAATTAAATCTGTTGCAGCAGAGAATAAATTACAATTTTGCTAGGACTTGGCCAAATTTCTATTTTCAACATAGAGATATTCTGTCCAATTTTTGGATTTTTAGTCAATTACTTTCATTTTATCATGGTAAAATCCCAAGTTAACATGATTAATCATGTGAATAATCATTTTAAGGTTTTAGAATGTGTTTATTTGATCAATTGAATTCAGGCATCATTAAATGTGCATATTTAAAAAATATTGCATTTGTATTTCAGTATGTGAATTTAAGGCTTTGAATGTGCTTGCAAAAATAAACTCTTCTCATTAAGCTTGATTTATTAGGAAAAAACCCTCATTTTAATTTGAATTCCATATCATTCGAAATATCATATCATTCATGTATAAATATCAATTTTGCTTGGTTTTATTTTCATTAATGTGTTTAACTATGTGCATTCATGTAGCTTGATTTTGTAATGCATTCATTCATTTAAAAAATGCACATAAATTTAGGTGTCATATTAATCAAGTTAAGATCATCAACTATATACTTGCAGCAATATCCCATGTGTATACTTGACCTAAGTTGACAACATGAAAATACAAATTTGGCAATCATAGTTTTCAAATTGATGCACATTTTCAAACCAGCCTATTTCAAACTTGTTTTTCATAAAACATAGATTCTTTCATAATTGAGATCTAACCTTTTGCATTAAACGCACCTAAAAGCTTAGTCTTTTCTCAATATCTTAGTCAAGACTTGATATTGAGTCCATGATTACACACCTAAGTTTGAACCCTAGTCGGGTTGGGTCTATACCAAAACAAATTTCCAAATTCAACTTTTTCAGGCTCAAGTTGCTCAAACCTATCATGAATTCTAATTGCAAAATTAAATCAATTCAAATCCACTTTTTAAACAATTTTCGGCCACTTCACCAAATCTTCAATCATAAAGTTCTTATAATTCAGAAGAATCTAATCCAATCCAAATTATTGACATTAAACTTTATCCAACTCATTCCATCCTTGTTCAAGCAAATTCAATTTTTCAATATTCAAAATTGCTAAACTGAACAAGTTTAAATTGATACTCAAAATCAAATCCAATCCATGGACAAGCGTATAGGATCACTAAACAAAATGACTTGCACAGTTTGAGCAACATTGAGACTTTGGCCCAACTACCCTTATTGAACCTGGTAGGAATGGTCATACCTCGAACCAAAGAGCGGATCCTCCCAAAAATATTTCAAACCAAAACAACCTCTCACTACTTCGTGTGGTTCTAGTTCATGTGATGGGTGCAAACAGATTGTGACCATGGTGGGACCTGTCTTCATTCGTCTAAAATTTCTCAATACAATTGTGATCTAGAACAAATTGAAGAGAGATCGTGTTTCCTTATCCCTAAAAACAATATTATCATTCTCAATTTAAAGGTTGTAGGATATCAATGTTTCATCTCAAATCTTTCAAATTTGTCTCTTAGGAATGTATATGATAGAGCCATCTATTTCGGTGTTTCATAATTTTTTCAAAACCAATTCCTATGCCTATCAAGCCTCGATCATCATTAATAACCAATACATTTTGATTTCCATAGAGTACAATGATAATCACATTTGACAAATTTTCCAATATCATGGGACTTGTAAAGCCTGAAGGTGATCCTAGAGGACCAATTGGTAAGCAAGTCCTCATCAACTAATAACAAGTTAAAATCCTAAAGGTGATTCTTAGACTCACTGGAAAAGGAATTAGCCACTCCTAAAAAGACATAAACACTAATACATTCATCTAGAGAGTCTCAGCAAAGAGCTTTCTCAATATGATGATCCAACACACTCTCCAAAACTGCCACTAAAAGAATACAAGAACTTAAATATGCCTTGCATAGGTGGTCTTATCTTCTTCCACAACAAAGAGCATAAAGTATACCTTTGAATTGCTTGCCTATTTTGAAAATGGAGACACAACAATGTTTACCATTGATAAATCGAAGTACCACAACTATCCTTTCTTTACAAAGGACTCTCAAAATATTCAATCTAGGATGTAGATTGCATTGAAAGATGTGTCTTTACACTACAATATTGGTTATACAAACATGTAGGGCCACAATCTAACTGTTTCCAATATTGAAAGATGAGTCTTTACACTACAATATTGGTTACATCATTTGTGACTTCTTTGACATAGACGCTACCAAATCAAGATATACTTTCAAACCAGACAATGGTTGCTTACTTCTAGGGACATATTTCACAGTGGAATGACATCCAAAGCAGCTTCATCAGTTTTCATAGCAACAATGACAAGCTCATGAGATCCAATCAAGAGTCATCATGGAACATGAGTTGGATCTCCAAAGTGGTCTGTAAAATGCACCATAACCCAACAACATTGGAGACCTTTTGCACACATCTACCTTGTCCTTGGTTTAGCCAAGAGTCCCAACTATGCCAAATGAACTCCTCCTCTATCCTTCTTAAGTAGGTGTGAGAGTCTAGCCAAAACATTGTGATCAATTAAGTCATCACAAACAATGTTATTTTGCTCTAGTTATGCAATGTCAAATCAAACATTTGTCTTTCTCCAATGGCATTTGTTGTTAGATCATATTTCAAAAATCCAAACTCTTCAAGCCAGATGACATCATGTTAATGATGAAGGTGGAAATCAGTAAGGAAAAGAATAGAAATGGAAGTTGAACAACCCAATTCTCGAAACAAGAATGAAGAATCATCTTCAAGCTTCAATTCTACTACAAAACAACTGATCTAGAATATGATGAATATAAGTGGTTTTGTATATTCAACTTGAAATTTAACAAGGAACAAACAAAAGCTAACAAGCAAAGTCGAAAGAAAGAGAAGACGAACAAAGAATCTTCATTCAGTAGCAGCAAGACTTCTTTCTAACAATACTACCAAAGAAACAAACAGCAAGGAAGATGAAAACTCTAAAGGACAATAAGAAAAAGGAAGAGTCTCTGAAAATCAGAATATAAGAAGTTGAAAAGAAGTTTAACATTATTCAACTTAAAGGGAAGACAAGAGGAGATTCATATGCGGAAAATTCTATGAAAGTTTTGAAAATGGAAAAATATGTCAAGAATTTGCCCAAAAACATTCGTCAAATTAGATGGTCAGGATACCCCAAAGCTCATGACCATGTTCCTTGCCAAGTGCTACAAGTTCTTTAACAACCACTGAGCTCTTTTCTATCGTCTCTTCAGGAGCATGGAAGGTATAACAACACAATAGTAATGACAACATGTCAAACCAATAGAGCTTAAGAATTTTGATAGGCTGATTAAATTATTCATTGGATGGTTTATCCAAAATGTGGAAACATACCAACAATCATTACCCTTCGTAACTTAAGTCAATGGTTCTATTTAAAGATGAAAATCAGCTTGCAACAAAATGAGGGATCCAATATCAGAGTCCCATGTATTGGGACTAATCACCAATAATCATTCTCAGCCACTAACGGGTTTGATAAATGCTCAAATGTATTGGGACTAATCACCAATAAGTAGCTTGGCATAAAGGGTAAAATGTACTGAAGCTGGTATCAAAAACAGAGCATTTGATGTAGTGATACCTGCTAAGCTCAAAGAAGAAGCCAAGAAAAATGAAGCTGAATATGGTCCAACAAATTTATTGTCAATGCAGCATCAGCAAAGAAAGAGAAGGCTGACTATATGAAGGGAAATGACTCCTACAACAAAGGTGTAGCTAGCAGCAACAACAACATCAATAACAAAAACAAATATCTCGGCTGGAGTTATGATAGAAAATTTACATAACTAAAGCAAACTTACGAAGAAATGATGAATGAACTAATCAAAAGAAGTCCTTTGTCTCTACCAAAGATTTCTGATCCTCATCCCATGATAGAAAGGAAAAAGGATTAAGTTTGCAAATTTCACCTAGCCTCGAGACACAGTACTAAGGATTGCTTGGCATTGAAAAAACATAGCCGAAAGAGTTGATCAAAGTAGTTACGGGACAGCCAGAAATAATAACAAACCCATTTCCCAACCATGGCAAGGAGATGGCATTGATGGACAGATACACTTCCAATAGAATTCCAATTAAACATTAGGTTATAATGACTAATAGCAACAAGAATGAATCTCCTATAGATTTCTTCAAACCTCTGGCAAAAAGGGACAAGAAAGAAGCAAAGCACAAAAAACAAGCACACCCTACCGGTCCCACTCCCCTAGAAGAAATTCTATTTCTGGATTAGTTATTAGACTCTAAACCTCTAGAATCACTCTTTAGCTGGCTTGATTCTTTGGTCACTCTTAAGAGAGAAAATCCCTGCCCCAATACGAATGATAAATGGATATGTGGATTTCATAGTTTTCATGGATGAGTATTTACCCTTTTAAGCACCATGCATAACGATTCCCTCCACATTATCATCAATGCACTAGATAGCACCATCACTCATGTATTGGACAATGGAGGAGCAAGCCTAAAGATGTGTCTGTAACAAACAGCTCAGACTTTAAGAATATAAGAATAAAATTATTCTCCAACAACAACCATTGTTCATGGATGTGAAAGACAAGGCCAACCTTGCCTCGGCTGGATATGTCTAGAAGCGGACATTGCTCAGACCAGATTTGAAATTCTATTCTATATAGTGGATATCTTTCAACATGCTATTGGGCCGATCATAGATTCATTCAACCAATGCCGTTCCATCAAATCCACTCCAATGTGTTACTTGGGCTAGAGGAGTGAAAATAATCACAGCATATATATACGATCATCAAGCATGACACCCCCACCCAATGCTACATGTACCTGTTTACATCATTGATATACCAAGCATTCAAGTTTGGAAAGAAGAACTCATTTAGAACTTCAATAGGATGTCCTTCTACAAGCCGAAGCAACTAACATGGGTGGTCAAGGGCAAAAAGCCCAGTTCATCTAAACCATCTTACAAGAATCATCCACTATTCAAAAAGTTCTCTCGGAATAAAAAAGGTTCAATCTTCTCCTTTGTTTATCAGCTATTTACCAACCCTGGTACAGATGTAAACATAATATTGGAACCGGTCTTGTTGATAGGACAAAGGGAGCTCATGCCTTGAGATGCCTAACTATGAAGAAGTAAATGAAAATGAAGAGTTTAAGCTGGTAACGTTCATCAAGGGGACCACCATGCACAGATGTTCACTGTCAATCTGAAGCACAATTCGACTGCAACTGTCAAGCTCAGCTCAGCAGCTCTGTCTCAACCACAGTTTGGCCGCTCCCTCACAAGTCGACATTTGTTTCTCCTTCAAGCTCCACTCATCCTCTCTCTCTCTCTCTCTCTCTCTCCCTCCTCCCTCCCTTTTGGCAAGAACAAAAAAAAGGAGGATGGACAGTGGCTTTGAAGACCTCCTGCCTCTTGCCGAATTTGCTAAGCTTGAACCCCATTTTTGGGTTTTAGCTTCTATTTTCTAGTTCTAGGCAGCAAGAACTAGCAATATTCTTTCAAATCCTGCACAACACCAAGTATTTGCGGCCTCCTATGCTTGGATTTCTCAAGCCGAGCCCTTTCATTATGGTCTTTGCTTAATATTTTTTACAAAGGAAACCAAGTCCAGCTCTATTCTCTTCATAGACACCCGAACAAGGCCAGTACTCTAAAACTAATCTCACAACATTCTCTTTATCTATTTTCATTCTATTTATCTATTTTCCATGCATGAATGAATGATTAGAGCCAACATGGGGGGGTTTTCATGTTTCATCAGGCAATACATGTGCAATGTGCATGCTAAATGCACTATCATGCATACATCTGATCGCTTCTTGATAAAAAAACTACTTAAACATGTCTTCAACAAAGAAACAAAGATTTTTCTCAAACAGCCTACTATGAACTCAAAAACTGATTTAAAAGGTATCAAACCATGGAGGTAATCCATGGTGAGATTTACCAATAATAGAATGAGAGAAATATGGATCAACTACGTGGTGCTTTTCCATCTCGTCTTTCAATTTCTACGTTTTCATTTTTATGAATATAATATGCGAGAGAGAGAAAGAGAGAGGAGAGAATCAAATGAATGGTGACAATATTTTGAACTGGAAATCCTATCATCACAATCTGTCAATCTCAGCCCACTAAGGATAAAACTTGATCAAATAATGAGTGTACCTTGCCTTACAAACAGCTAAATTAATCATCTTGAGCTTGTTTTTGATAAAATAGCCATATTTATTCAAAAGATATTTTAAAAATCTTCAAAATTTTCTGCAATTTCCAGAATCTTTATTTGCCACATTTGGTTGAGAACCAAAGCCCAATCAAACTTGATTATTAACCCTTTAAAAAAGAGCTCTCTTATTAAAAAATGATACGAACCTACTTAACTGATAGCCAAAGTCGGTAACCATAAGGAGAAACCAAGATGTTTTCTCCTTTCCTATCAAAACCAGCCCCATATATCTATCAAACAACATCTCAAAATTTTTATTTTTAGACCCTAAATCAGCCACCCCAAAGCTGGAAGTGGCAGCTCAAATCTGCTGGTCTATCGAAGGGCTGGATGTCTTTCAAAATGGGGTCATAAAAATTAGTTTTATGAACATATCAGTTTATCTCTTCTTAATGTTTGAAAATCATTAAAGAAGTCTAAATTTAGATTTCAATGATTCAGAACCCTGATTTTTCTGCTTGAAAAGAGATTTAGGATCAGCAGTCAATCTTTAGGCTCGAAACCTAAGTTTTCTAAAATATCAATATCAAGAAAGATGGATCTTAAGTAGGAACAATTTTCTATAATTTTACAGATATAAATGTAACCTTATAGCATAAAAATGAGCTCCTTTTGAACCTAAGATGATATCAAATTTTCATCCCAAGAGGGCTGTAACTAGACCTTAAAATGGCAATCCAATTTTTCTGAGTTGGCAGGGTTTTCTTTTTGAAAATCATGATCTTCAAGATCATCGTTGGCCTCCGAATTATTTGATTTGTGAGTCAATTTGAAAGGAGTCTTTAAAATCTTCTCCTTTGAAAACAATTTCAAATTATAAAAGTAAGATTCTGAAATAATTCTAAAAATCAAGTTAAGTTTGCATACTATGTTCTAAAGTGCATTCTTAATTTCAATATCAAGGATGAATCTAGAAGCAGTCCAAGATCTTCAATCTCCCAAAATCAGCCAACATCTATGCCTACATCTCTATGAATCAAATCCAAACAAGCAAATTAGCTTATGCATGGAAAAATGAGAGCATCAAGCATCGACGATAACATGTACTTTGCTTTCACGAACATGCACTCACTCACTACACACTAATTCACCTATTTTCGAGTTATAAGTGAGTCAAATTAGAGTTGCTATGGTGACCAAGTCATATTGCAAGAAAATTTAGGTCTCCCACTTATTTCAAAGCAAAAATACTCAATTCAATTACAAAATTTAATTGAAAATAATTTGGAAAACTTCAAGTTTTAAAGCCATCCAAAGCTGATTTTCCAGAGAAAAATTCACTTTTTAAACATCTCCAAATCAAGCCCTCCAAACTGGACTCTAAAATCGGCAATTTACCTCACAATCCACAAACGTCAAAAGAAGAAGTTCAAAATCTGGTGAAACAATACTACATTCTGATGATAAATTTCTAAATCTATCTCTCAAAAGAAATTTAATTTGAAAGTCCTAAATTTATCAACCCTCAAATCAATCGGTTTAGAACCAAACCAAAGTTCTAACTTCAACATTTTCCAACTCAAGTTTCTCAAATGTGTCCAGAAATCTAATTTTGGAACTAAATCAATTCAAATCCAATTCTTAAACAATTTTCAGTCATTTCTCAAATCATCAAACTTTAAAATTGCCAGAGTTGAAAAGAATTCATTCAAATTTGCAATCTAGTCCAATTCAAATGTCTAATATAAAACTTTATCCAACTCATTCCATCCTTGTTCAAACAAATTCAAATTTTCAATTGTCAAAATGATACTCAAAATCAAATCCCATCAATGCACAAGTATGTAGGATCATAATTAAATGAGTTATACAATTGGAGAAACATTATGACCTTGGCATGACTAACCCTATTAAAATAGTCGAACCTCATACCGACGGTCTGGTCCTTTTCTCCCAAAATCTTTTAAACCAAAACAATTTTTTGCAGCTTCACATGGTTCTTGTTCATTGGAGGGCTATAAATACTTGGTCTAAGTCTTGGGCTCGAGCAGCAGTGGCCCTCAACAAAGAGGGAACTAGGCTAAGTGTATATAGGTCATGGGAGTGGGCTCAGTTATGTCTTCTAGTTTAGATAATTTCTTTTTCTCTCTTCTTTCTTTTCTTATTTGCAATTTAGTACTTTTTTTCTTTTTTCTTAGAAGCATGTTTTAGTTTTTTTCCTTGCTTTTTGTTGCTTAGGTTAGTTTATTTCCTATTCTAGCAACTATGTTTGCTTTATATTCTTTTATAATGCAGCAATTTAGTATATTTGCTTTATTCAGATTGAATTTAATTTAATGTCCAAAGGATAGGTGTGAGGGTAAGGACTCTTTAATTTCATGTTGTCCTTTTAATTCATTCTCATCTTAGATCAGGTATATAGTTTATTATGTTGCCATTTATTTCACTATGCATTGGACAATTTTTTAAACCTGCACATTAGTCACCTCTCACCCACGTGCACCCTATGAACACCTAAAGTTTGCACAAGTCTAAAAGACCATTTTTCCCTTGACCATGAAAATTCTAAATTGGTTCTAGAAACAAATTTCAAAACAAGGGCCAATGCCGAACCAAACAAGCACATTTTATTTTACCATTGAGCACGTCGACCCAGATTATCTAAGTCACTGAAGTTGAAAGTTACCATTTTACCCAAACTAAAGGATTTTCATGTTAAAATCCAAAATTTTGGATATCTATCCATCAATTTCAAGGGAAAATGAGTTTTTTAGAAGCATTTTTGAGTAATTGATAATCAATTCCAGAAATGCGCAACTTTTGAGATCAGTTCAAAATTGATTTTTGGGAATTTTCAATTAATTCTCACTTAATCAACATCAATTTCTTAATATTTGGAAATCAATTTCCAAGGGTTTTCAAATGATTTTAAAACAATTTTCAGATGATTTTAAATCAATTTTAAAGGATACTCAGGTCATTTTCAAAGATTTAAAATCAAATCAAGCACCGATCCAGCCATCCAAAAGTGAAATGCCCCTACAGCCTCTTCGTGGATATGCTCTTATCTGTTGAGAGTGAGAAACTGAGAGAAGGAGGATGGACATATAGTTCACAGAGATACAAGCAGACCACCGGTCGATCAATGCCTTCCGGCAAACAGGGGCTCTACTGCTGACCCTCCAACAATATGCAGCCGGGAGGGACATCTCCTCTATTGCCCGCTGCGCCTGTGAAGAGATCATCATGTCCACAGCCTCTGCCATCTGCAAGAAGTTGGCATTCGATCTCGCGCGCTTCCCTGACCAATCCTTCAAGAAAACTGGCTAAAACCACTCAAGTGCTCACTTTTGAACTTCTCATTTACATTCCTGAGTAGGTTACGCTTCACGGACATGTTTTTGTTGGATATTTTAGTGATCTGAGCGACGAGGGAAGAGGATGATTGCCAGACGCGTCTTAAAACCATTGTGCCGCTTCCCCTTTTCATTTGGGTGAATTAGAAGGGATTTGCCTATGAACAGGGGAATAATCTCTCAGAAGCTTAAGCCTGAGAACCGGCTTATGATTCCCCAGATTCCATCCAATTTGGCATTGATTGTTCTCTGGTGATACTCATTACTAAATTCCTTAAGTGATTTGAATGAGTTGTAGCATTGATTGAACAGCTTTGCGGAGGTTCCTATGATTGGGTGTGTTCATGATTACCAGAGATGCCAGCCTGAAGCCCGCGGGCCGCGGCTGTATTTGCCCCATTTCTGAATTACACTGGATTATTCTATAATCGAGTGAAGTGCCAGATGATTTTTAGCGTGTTTACGGCGTTGTCTGTGTGATCTGGACAAGCCTCCCTGCCTTTTTCCCGATGCAATCCGAGGAACACTCTACCGGACCGATCCGAAAGGTTTTGATTGCGTCACTGAATTCCGAAAGGTTTTGGGCTTTTCCTGAGAACCGATGAAGTGTCTTAACAAAATGCTACTTTGCACTCGCATCCATCTGAGCATTATAAGCATGTATTCTTGCTGTTTTACCTGTGAAATCTAAGGGGAACGCCATTAGACCAAACCTTCCACCACCGGAGCGGCTTGAGCCTTCGAATCAAATCCGCTTATCACCATTCCACCACCGATCACCCCTCACATCAGGTGACATCGCCTAATTCGATCCAATCCTGCTTGTATTGCCCCATTCAGCCGAGTCTTTGTTGTCATTCAAAGATCAACAGATGTCTGTGGCATATTCTGGTGACATCAAATCCACTGGTGGTTGGCTACCTTTTCCTCATTCAATAGCATACCCAAGATAGGTTGTCTTCATCGAACAACATAAGCCCCATATTTCTTCATATGTTTTCATTGATTGTTTCCCTTTGTCTTGTTTTGACATGAGAGCTGACGTCCTCAATTCTCGCGCGGAGCAGATCGTTCTTGTAACTATTGAACTTGCACCTTTACACATTTGGTAAGGCATGTTAAATTCTATTTTTACTTGGCTGTCATTGCTGAAGTGAGATTGCTTGTTCAATTTTACTGTTTTTTACCATTTCGTATTTAGAGAGCATGCTTAATTGTGGTTAGCATTCGATTGTAAATTTATGTTTTTTTGAATGAATGGTTAAATTAAATTCGATGCATGGATGTTCATGAGACTTATAGTCTTAATTTTCAATTATTTGTGTGTCGCCCAGTAGCCCTCCTTATGAGCGTCCTCTTTAAATAATTCAATAAAAAGAGGAGAACAATGAACAGTCAATGCGAATTCTCTGCATTCGAATCCAAACACTCACCATCTGATTCAGGATGGGTACATGCATGGGCAACTTAGGAATTTTATATATTTGGGATTTTGCATTGGGGTCCTGTCCAGTCGGGTATCGTGGTTTTTTAAAGTTTATATAGTTATTTATTTTTTGATGCTTCTATCTGATTGTGTGTCGGTGAAATTCAAATCTCTTTGATATACCACCTAAAGCCAACCTGGATGACTGTTGTGTGTAGATCAGGGTGTCTCTAGATGGAGCGAACTCTTGGGTTGGCGTCTCGAGGATGAAATAAATACATGGCCAAGCTCTCCTCTTGCAATGCTTCTTTAGTGCAAGGTTCGTTACTTTGATTGATTCGAGCCAGACTGGAGGCGACAGTTAACGATGTTTGCAAATGTTGTTCAAGTCCAAAATCCCGATTTTGAAACCCCATCTGCTTTTCAAAATCAAACCCATTCTCATTTCATTAAACAAGTCCAATTTTCCAAACCTCTATTTTGAAATATAATTAGGTCAGTTTATGGAATCCAAATCAAAGAAGATCCAATTCAGGCCCCTTTCTTCAAAACGGATTTCCCAAATTAATATCCAAACAAACTCTCCAAATCCGTAAACCTGTTTTATAAGATCATGTTTGAAAGGTCCTATTTTCATTAAATTTCCATATTTAACATAGTTGTACCGAAATAAATCATATCTGAATATAAATATAATCAAATAATATATGGATCCAAAGAAACTTGGATTTCCATATCTCATTAAAATCCTCTTTTAGGTTCGAAGTTCAAAACTCATTTGCAAATAAACAGTTTTTCAAATCTGTATCCGAATGATTTTGATCTAGATATAAATCCAATAAAAGTTTATTCTCATATCTATAGCCATTTTCCATAAAATCAGACTTCAAACTTGGATCCAAAATGTTTAAATACAAATTAATATGGTTTTCAAATGAATTTCTGAAAACCAGCAAGGTTACATTGGGGGATTGAACTCATGATCATGCAATGTCTTTGAGTCTGCCTCAAATAAACTACGTCTCTTTTCCATTCCTAATATGGTTTCTCATTTTTTAATTACAATTCATACATAAATTTCAATTCTTGATTGAATTTAGTGCATACATCCTCCTTATGGTTTGTTTCTCTCTCTTTTGTCATTTTCTATTTCAAGTCCATAGTTTCTTGTTTTTTGCTTTTACATCGTGCATATTCATGATTGTGTTTCTTTTATGCTTTCATTAGTCATGCATCACACATTTATTTTAAGGTGCACTGGATCACTTTGCACCTACATGATTCCCTTGTTTGAAACCAGGCCAGGTCAAACAAGCAGAATACCCTACGGCATTAGCCTAGGTACGTGAAAGCCTGAATCTAGTTTGGTCGTCATGTAGGAACTATGTCAAAATAATAGTTTTCTAAAAGTTTTCAAAATCAACTTTTTACATGATTTCAAAACTCTAGGTCATGTAGGCATGGAGTCCAATATTAGCTCAGCTCTTTAAGACCTAGCCCAGACTAGCCTTAGAGCCCACCATGTAAGAACCCGATCCCATAGACTAGATCTAGTAAACTGCCTTAACATTCACAAAAGATGAATTAATATTATATCATAAATTGTTTAGTTTAATTAGAGCCAAGCAGATTGGCTCTGATTAACCTAGCCTCAAGTAACTTTAAACCTAGTTTAGGCAAGACGGAGCCCAATCCTTTCCCCAGCCTAACCTTAGTCATTTAGATCTTCAACCTTAACTCAGATTTGACTTGATCTTGAACAATGGATTCAGATTACGATCTTAAAAATCACAATGATCGATTATGAATTTCAGATTATGGATCTTGTAGTTTGGATCTCAAGTATTGAATTTTAGATATATGGGTTCGTTGATTTTGGATAAAAAAATGTCATATTAGTGATTTGCAGTCTATATATTGGATTTTGGATCTTGAACCTTGGATCCTATATCTCATAGTTTGAATCTCAAAACTTCAATTTTGGATTTTGTATCTTGGATTTTGGATCTCAAACCCTAGATCTTGGGCATCATAATTTGGATCTCAAACCTTAGATTATGAATTTTGGATCCCAGATTTTGGTTATCAAACCTCTAGCTTTTGGATCTTGGATTATAAACCTTACATTGAATCCCACACAATCTAACTCAAATACAGGAATTTAAAGCTTGTTAATCATTAGAATTGAACATATTCTCTCATATTTTGAATTTTAAAAGATAAAGTTACATGAATACAAGATCAAATTTACAAGATCTCTAACATTGGTTATTGGATGATGAATGTTAAATCTCAACAACATGATATGATGTTTTGCATCTCTCTGACTTCGAGTTTAGAACAATAATCATATAAAATTTCTCATATCATTATTACAACCTATGGATCCAAATCTAGTATTCACCTTATAGGTATGTGTCCTATACCCAAGCCCCAATAGAGACTGGACCTCATGTTTATACAACCTAGTGTTGTATGCAACATGTTAGGTTTAAAATATCAATTTGCATTGATTTATGATAAGTCAAACATGAACAAACTTCAGATTAATTTTTTTTCTTGTTTATCAATCCATTTTTTATATTTATTTTTATTTTCAAACATGCATGATTTAAAAATTAGGGTATGTTTGGTTTCTTACATTTTAAATGACATTTAATAAAACATTTTAGCCTAGTCCTTGGTTTGATTACTCCTGATAAAGGCACCAGGAACAATCATACCTCATACCAATAGGTCTGGTCCCATCTCTCAGAATCTTGTACAAGGAACATATGTGAGTACAGGTAAGCAAGTTCAATATATTATGGTCTTACAGGTAAGCAAGTTCAATATATTATGGTCTGCATGTAAGATTGAAAAATTCTGCATGTAGATACACCCATTTTGCATGTAGATACACCCCTATTTGAAACTGAATTGGGCTACACTTGCACAACACCTTGAGCCATTAACTGTGGCATGTGAACAACTAGACTCAACCCATTCCACCCATATGAACACTTTCAAAAAACATAGTTTTCTTGAAATAATTTCAAAATCAACTTTTTCTAAAGGATTTCAAGAAGCTAAATCATGTAGACATAGAGTCTAACCCTAGGCCTATCTTCTAAGACCTCACCTAGACATGTCTTAGACCCTACTACTCACACCTATGGTCAATGGAGCTAGGTGCTAGCAAACGTCCCTGAATATCATCCTTAAAATACATTTGTGATCAATTATAAGTCCCAACAAGAATGATGAAGACTAACCTATCCAGGTTCACCTTAAACAGACCCTAGTTAGAATAGGCTCGGCCTCTTAAATCTAATTCCATTGGTTGTTCTAACCCTTAGCCTATTTAGATCTCGAATCTTGATACCAAAAGCATTAGGTTTTGATTATAAAACCTGGATTGATTTTAATGAAAATAGATAGAGTAATGAATCCTTATCATAATATCCAACACAAGTTTAGCATATTTGAATCACAAGAAATCACAATATTGGATCTTAGATCTCATATTTTAAACCTTTGAAACTTAGATATTGGATCATAAACCCTGTCTAATTGTAGTATAATCAAATTCAAACCAAGTATTTTAAGCCTTGTTAATCATCAAATCTTGATTTATCCCACTTGAATTTGGATCTTTGAAGTTTGAATCATGGATGAGAAATCAAATTTATTGGAATTTGGATCTTAAAACTCTGATCATGAACTCATGACATCAATATCATATTTAAACATTTTGGACGTAGAACCAGGATCTCATAGGAGCATGAATCAAAACTCTTGGATTAAGATCACAAAATTTTGATGTCAAAGGTCAAATCCTATTTGTCGTACTTTCCTGAAAATGATAAGGAGGCAATTATAGTTTAGTTGCAAAATTTTGCAATCTTGCGTGTGACTGTCATATGGGAAAAGCTCAACAAAACTATAATTGCCTCCTTATCATTTTCAGGAAAGTACGACAAATAGGATTTGACCTTTTGTATGAGATCTAAGCATTTGTGGCACCTTTACTAGGGGTAATCAAATCAAGCACAAAATTAAATCTTCCAAATTCTAAGTTATGATTGTTATCTAGATCCTAATGTATCCTGAGTTCAAAAAATATGAGATTTCTAAGCATATCATCAAAAATATGAAATCATGAAATTGAATAAAAGAAATACACTAAAACTCCAAGAACGAAGTTTGTGATCCATCTGACCATCGATCCATGCAATGATTCCCAAATTTAATATGAATGCATGCAAAACTATGTCTGGACATAGCCAATATCCAGTTAATAGGTTCTAGGTTGTGGACCTAAAGAGATCTATGATCTAAAATCAATGATGTTGAGATGAAAATCTAAATTCAATATCTGATTTTTGGAAAATCCAAATTTGCACTTTATGATCCAATTAAACGGTCTCAATCTAAAGTTTGAAATTTGGGTTTGGATTTAAGTGGTCTATTATTAAGTTGAGATCTTAGTTAAATTCTGAAAACTAAACTTGTGAGATCAAATGATCCTGATCCAAATAACATGGTTCTGAAAATATGATGTTTAAGATTTACAACTAAAGTTTAAATTTGGATCTAATTTTATAAGGTATGAAATTGTGATCCTAAGATCTAAGGTCCAATGTATTATAGATATGATACTTTGAATGTGAAATCCAAATTGAGATGCAACCTTCTAAATTTAGATTTAATTAGATCCAAATTCAAAACTCCAAAATTGAATTCACAAGATTTGGATCCATTCTAGGTTGACATGACCTATTTGGGTTCATAATAGTGTTTAAGTAAACCTAACCAGGATTGGGTCTGAACTGAGCAACAACATGAGTTAGTAGTGCGCTCGATGTCAAGTCTTAACTAAGGCATCCAGTGAACCTAATGTGCTTTTAGGTAGGTTTAACCTAGTTTTATATCTCAATCATGTTTGAACTTCTTCTTTTGAAAATCTGGTTTACAAATTGGTTCAATTTTGAAAGCATGTAGTTCAAGACTGGTTTGGAAATTTGTATCGTTATGACAGTCAGTGCAAATCAAGTGTATTTAAGGACTATTATCATAGGCATCTAGTTGATAACCTATCATGATTGTCACATGGACCTAATTCTAAGTGCATATTTGAAGTTAAATGCAAGTAAACATAATATTGTTTTAGGAAATGAGAAGACAAAATACATGTATTTATTGGCAAATTGGAAGAAAATTTGAATATCAAAATGTCATTAAACTATAAGCATTTTTCATGAGAATTCATGTACACTCTAGACCCAGCCTAGTGCCCATGCACAAAAATCTCAATCCCAATAAAGAAGCAGCCTATAGTGGCCAGAATACAGATACCCTGCCATTCCTCATTTCCAAGATAAAAAACTACGATTGCACTAAAATCTCCTTTGAACGTATGGAAATCCATCTGCCACTTGGAGAACCACACCACACATTGTTTGGATGATACAAATTGATGAAGAATGGCCGAGTAGGAGAATGCATGTCCTCTTGTCATTATATGTGTAATAAGACATCTGCACCTTCCTGCAGAAGAAGTGCCAGATGCTATGCTCCTCCACCAACTGGTCTAACATCTGTCTATATGTGTGTAATGATAAGTTTTCACCTATGGGTTTAAAAAACTTTACCCTCCTAGATGACATGCTTGTAGAGCCACTCTAGTAGAAACTAGAGGCAGTCCTCTATCATGTAAGAATCCCCCATGACAAATCGTGTAAGCCCTCTACATAGGAAAGCCAGGCCAGGCATATCAAGTGAAAGGTGATGAGTCTTAATGTTCCCCCACATCTTGAATAGCTAGACAGTATATAGGTCTATGGTGCCCTGCTCATTGGAGAAATTGGTCAGAAGAGCCTCCAACCAGACTATGGCATAGCCTTTATGTTGTATAGTTGTTGAGAAGAGCCTTCAACCAGTATTCAAACTCGACAGATTGATTAACTGGGCTTCTGTAAGTATGGACAAATGTGCAGGCATGAGATTGAAATTGATAGAGGAAGAAACATGAGATTGAGATCGATGAGAAGAACAAGTGAAAATGAGAAAGGGGTAAAAATGTGAGAGATTGAGAGATGATCAACGAATTGAGAAACAAAAAAGCTTACAAATGTAAAACCAGATTAGGATCAGGTCCCAAACCATTCCTAGGGACCTATTCCTAAATCCCATATTTGGGGTAGTGTCATCAGATACAACTACTATTATAAGCAAAAGCATGGCAGATAATCGCCTTTATTTGCTCTGACTCCATGCTTATCACTTGAACCATGGGAGATAAGAAACTTCATACACTTTAGCTACCGCCATAATTATAGTCCATAGCAGATGACATAGTTTGTTGTATTCAATAAAATAAATGCTCATTTATCACCTCAAAGAAAATAGATCAAATATCTATACAACTATTAAAACACAAATTTCCCAATACCCTGAACAAACTCAAGCTAAGCGTCCCTAACTATGCTTTAAAGGACCAACAACTTCTGAAAAGCCATCTTGTCAATGATCTCTCATAGCCTTGGGTGTGTTCATTCCAATCACCCATCAGAAAGCCCCAACTTGTGAACCACCATACTTGCAAAGAACAAAAAATAATTAAATAAAAATAAACCAAAGACCCGCCACACCTAAATAATTACGCGACTTGGATGGGAAATTACCAAATGCCTTGTATAAAACACAATAAGACCACTATGACTTTAACTGTTAAAAATCTTAACTTTAGCTCCACAAGAATCATAAAGTCCAACTTTTGGATTGTCTCTAAGGTGGCCTCATATCATAATGAAACACATTTAACAAAATTACCAAGGTAAAGCTACATTGTTGAATATGCAAAAAACCCCTAACCAGGCACCATACAAAGTGTTGGATATTGTGAGGATGCTTTGGCTATTATCCATTAAATTCCTTGCTCTTAGCCTACATCCATAGGGTTATATACACACTAGACACACTGAACAGCATGAAGCATGCACAAAGGACTACAAAAAAACTAACAACAATACAAGCTTCAAACCCAAAGTGAGATTCTTGAGCAAAGTCTAAACCTGGACATGATGTGATCAACTTAAAATCAAATAGAAAATAATACTTAAAGAGGGTGAGAACTCATTGACAAAGAGAACTCTTTTCAAATGTTTGACGGTGTAATTATGTAGTTTCCAACTAACTTTTGAAACTAGCAACTTCTTCTGTTGTTTTTTGGAGCAAAACATAAGATGTGTGATGTCTTTATTACAGTTCAAAAAAGAAAATGAAGGACCTCAAAACAAAAGGAAAGTATCATCTTGTTAGGAGAAGACACCTCAAAGTTGTTGGCAAGTTTAGTTGAGGAACTCTAACAATCTCGGCTCATTTCCAGTAACAATTTCATGACATCTCACAAAAGTCGAGAAAAACTAAAGCATATTAATTTCATATATATTTTAGGCAAAACAAGTCCTAATAAGACTGAGAACTAGTGACTTATGCATAAACCTATATCTGAAAGACCCATACATCACATGCACTAGCTATGTCCATTAATGAACTTCCAAGAATAATGGACATCTAGTGAATGTGGTGTGCATCCTCCGTGTTTAAGATAATGATGTTTTTGGGAATGTAGAAGTGTTCCATCTTAGACCAAGATGTCTTCAAGTACTCAATGCAAGACCCATATAGATTAGTCTGCCAATTGTAAGTTCAATAGTGTTGGATTCATATCTTACATCCCAAATTTGTCAATGGAGAATCCAGCCAAGATATTAACAATTATCCCTAAATCAAGTAGGGCATGCTCATAATAAATCATATATATCAGGACATAGACGTCTTTGATTGATGGAACAACAAACTCACCTGCTCTATGATGTTTATCTTGTTAGGTATGCAAAACTCACTTTCCTTTTTTACATGCATAGCTCTTTTAGGAAGCATGCATATGCTAGAGCCTGCGAAATCGCATTTGAGAAAGAGAAGGTTAATCACAATTGCTTGAATAAGTCAATCATCTCTTGAATTTTGCCACCTCAGTTGCCTGATGGATGAATCCTCTCTAAGGCCTTTGGGAATGGAACTCCTTGATTGATAAGATGCAGACTGCTGATGCAAGGTTACATGTTAGTCATCCCTGACTCTACCCTGGTGAGTTTCTTTAAATTTTTCTACTTTCTTGTGACTGCAATTGCTTTGATCAGCTCTTAATTTGTCTCTGGCATGTAGAAATCACTATGCATGTATTCTTTGCCCCTTGGCTTCCCAATGCGCTGAACTGAATTGGATGTGGTGTCTCACTCGTTCATACTAATATTTCAGCCATTTGGCCCACCTGCACATCCAACTTTGAGAAAGTCTAGGTATGCCAACATACTTTTTTTATCACAGTCTTGTGCTTCTCTAGCCCCTCAAAAGTCTGCCCATTCTTGTTGCTCATCTCCTTGAACTCACACATGATCTGACAAACACAATGGATGGTATATCCTGTGTTTATGGCTGGCCAAAGCTTGTTGGGCTTGTGAAAGGCTTGATCTCTAATATACTCCAACTTATTGTTATTGGAAAGGCACAAGCACAAAACTTTGTGGATTCCTTTGCAAAAGTTTGGTATGGTTCGTAGTTTAGAGTTATTAGTATTTGATAACAGATTATTACCTAATTTGTCAAAATACTTGTTTTGCGTGAACTTGTGCTTGGAAACACTATGGAAACTATGGTGCAAAAGGCACTAAAATTTTGAATGCATTGGACAAGCACATGATGCACAGACCACCTAAACTACTTTAGGTAGTGTTTGGATGATTCATGGAAAAAATGAATTTTCAGAAAGCTTGGTTTTGTAAAAGTGATTCTTCTAATGAGTTTTGAAAAACATCTTTATCATGTTTGGGTGTGTAATGCTCGGCATATGCAGGTCGGGTCAGGGTCCAGACCTGGACCCGAGCTCCACGCGCGTAAGGAACCCGATGCCGTCCTCTTCTCCCTCGTTTCTCCTTCACCCTCATTTCCCCTCTGCGTTTCTCCCTTAGCCACGACCGCAACTCAGAGAAGAATGGGGAGGTGGATTGAGCAGCGGCGATGGCAGCGGCGGCAGCACGCGGGTAAGCTCCCTCTCTCGCCCTCTCTGTCTGGCTCTCCCCTTCTCTTCTGTGCATCCTTCCCTCTCTGCAGTGCTCTCTCCTTCCACGCACAATGTCCCTCTCCTCCTTGCTCGAGCTCCCATTCCCTCCTTCTCTCGCCTCCTTCTCCCTTGCTTTTCCTCCTTCCTCTTCCTTCTTCTCCTCCTCTGTCCTGTGCAAACTCTTCCCTCACCGTCTGAACCCTCTCTCTCCGACCGTCTCTCCCCTCTCTGTCAACCCTACCCTCTCTGCCCGTCTCTCCACTCTGTCTAAACTCCCTTTGGTCGATTTTTGGCTCGTTTAGGGCTTTTTGGTCAATGTGCAGCTTGGGGACGCATTTGTTTTCCCACATAGCAGCGGGGTGAAGGTGTTGGTGGTGGCGGCATTGAGGGATTTTAGCCGTTTGGGAGCCTTTCGAACCCGTGAGGTGGCTGCCGGAAGGATTGCATCAGTCTACACTCTTGAATTGGGGTGAGCAAGGTCTAATCGAGCCTAGATGATTGAATATTATCTATTTGACACGTATAATTATTGTTTGAGCATGATAGAATTAGGTATTGGTGATTTCGGGATATATATTAGCGACTTTGCTATTTTGGAAAGTTTATGACTATGTTGAAAAGACGATGATCTATGTGTGCAAGTGTTTTTCTAGCATGATGTGTTGATTTTTGAAGCAATAGGGAAGCATGGTAGAGTTTTGATGTGGGTGAGAAGATTTAGAATCATTTTATTGAGCATGTGGCACAAACTTTTGTCAATGGGCGTATTGCAGTATTAGTTGGAGAAGAATATGTAAATTGGGTGTATTTTTAGGGAAGACGCTTTAACTATAGAAAGCATTTAAGAATGTATTAAGGATGGATCGATTGAAGCATTGTGTTTTGACGTTTGGTAGCAAGCAACGGCAAGATGTTGGGAAGTGGCCTATTAGAGGGCTTGTAGGTCGACACTACCCGTCGACACCTTCTTGAGGCGATGACATGTGTCTCATTGATTTTGTTTTATATTTGTTTGGATGAATAAACTAATTAGTAGAAATCTTATCTTTTGTTTATGTTTGCAGGTACACCGGGCATGTCCCGTCGACCTTGAGCTACCAGATTCTAAGTTCGAGGCATTTTGAAGAGTTTTGTGAGCGCGTCACAGGTATGGCGGCATTCTAGGCAAATCCCTGCCTGGGGCGAATGTGTGAATGTGTGTTCCTAGGATCGTGGGATCCTAGGATTGTGATGTGAATTGATTGATTATTTTGTGAATGAATATATGTATGCATGCGCATGATTTGATATATGATATGAATTGTTTTGAAAGGATATTAGTAGTTTGTTTTGAAAATGTGACGCATTTGCATGTGCATGCTAAAATTGATAACTGTTTAGGACAGATGTGGTGGGGTATCGAGTCGAGTGTCTCATCGACCCCAATTGTGCATTAGAAAGCATCCTAGAAAGATAACTGCATAAGATAGCTACAAGCCAATCGCAGATCGAAACTACTCTATGTGGTTTGGCTAAGTTTTTCAAAGATGTGATTGATGTGATAATTGATGTGAATGTTGTATTTTATTGCATACACATTACCGTGGGCAATGATGCAAATGGATGAATTGGAGGGTAGTTGTACCCGTATTGTATAACGGCTAGTTATGACTATTAATGTTATGTGTAGACCTCGTGTGGAGGCAATTGGAGGTGTGGGTGCACTCATGAAGTGTACCAACCTCATGAGCTAGCCAGTCATCTTGTGAATGTGTAATTATAATGATAAGAATGAATAAATAAGAGATAGGAGGCCAGTGGGATGTGGCTATGTGTTTGGGAGACGTCTCGCTTGTTCGGAGCGCAGGTGGTGCAAGGCCCTAGGGTTCTGTTGTGTGTTGTGCTTGGAGCGTTGGGCTTCCGCCTTCCCAACCTGGGTGTCCTAGGGAAGGCTGAGTATCTCTCCTTGGAATTCACACGTCTATGAATGAGTGCTCTACCGCTGCAGCAGGTGAAATGGATCCATACTGTTCTGGGCCACCACGGGGGTTGTCTCTCGGCTGTAGGCCACCCGCCGTGTGCACGTGCCTGTGTTGCACCCACAGGAACTGTTAATTCACTAAAGTTAATGAAAATGTAATGTATATGATTGAATGTATGGGATTGATGTGCATGTGAATGTTGGGCATATGAGTGCAAATGAAATGTTTAAGCATGTCTTGCATGTGATTGAAATTGTGTTATTGTAGCCATTGAGTGGCCTCTGCATGTCGTGCCCTGACACGACATGATGATAGATAATTTTGACGTTTGTTCTCATATTTGAGCCCTACCTGAGAGGGTTTAGTATTTCTCTTGGCTTGTTGCCATACTGTGAAGGCTAAGCCTTCAATTGTTTCCTTTTTCAGGTTTTGGCGGACCCAAGGCAGCAGACTGAGCAGATGGCTTTACTCACGTCCTACTGAAGAGGTTTTGGGTTTTGTTTTCTTTTGCAGTGCCGGCGCGTCTTGGTTTGATTGTATTGATGTCTTGTTTTTGTAAGACATCAATTATATGGTTTGGGGCATTTTTGTCATACACATAGATGTGATTTTGTATGAATCAAAATTGTTATATAAATGAAAGTTCGCCCCATTGTTTTGAATTGCTTGACTCATGTCTTTTTGAATTGTTGTGTCGTCACACTTCAACGCTTTATGTTAACAAAAAAAAAAACTGTTAGAGGGTCAAAAGGTTGGGGTGTGACAGCTTTGGTATCAGAGCCATAGCAAACCCCACTAGGGATGTGAGTTAAAGCCTATCTGTGAAGCCGTGTTGCCCAGGTACGCATTGATTTGATTAAATTGCTATTGTAGTTTTGGATTTTTCATGTATAAGTACATAATGTGATCGATGTTTTGAACTTTGTGCTCATACACGTTTGTGATTGGATTTACAAGATTGGTCATAGACTTGATTTGAGAACAAGGGTTCTTGTTTGTACATATGGAATAACAACGTAGGGGTAAAAAGCGAGGTGGGCCGTCTAGAGAGGCACCAAGGGAGCCAAGTCCGGCCCATTCTGATGCACGTACCCCAGTGGATGGCAGCACATCAGGGCAACAGAATGCCTAGACTAGTGTGGGTGCTCAAACCCCACCAAAGCAGACTCCACCAGTGGATCAACAGACCATAATGCTGACAACATTGCAAACACTGACCTCCCTTATACAATCGATGGTCAGTAATCAGAGGAGCAATGCATCTCCTTCAGGAGACACCACTGTGTCACTTCAGGAGAAGGCAATGACGGTGTCGTTCCAACAGTTTATGGCAATGCAGCCGCCTGTCGTTGCAGGAGAAGGCAATCCAGATAAGGCAAAAGAATGGATTGAGGAAGTTGAACACATCTTTGGGCTTCTGAAGATGCGAGAAGAAGACAAAGTGAACTATGACTCTTATATGTATGTTGAAGGATGATGCCAAGAATTGGTGGCAATCAACTAGTGAGATCCGGTTTGTGGGTCAATTGTCAATCTCTTGGAAGTAGTTTAGAGATTCCTTCTTCAACACTTACTTTCCAGTGCATGCTAGAGACAAGAAAATGCAAGAGTTTCTTGAATTGCAGCAAAATCAGCTGAGCCTGGAAGAATACATTACGAAATATCGACACTTGGAGGTGTATTGCCTGCACCTCTGCACTACTGATGAGGCCAGAGCAGGCAAGTTTGTGTGCGGGTTGCAGGATGGACTGCGAAGCAAAGTCTTGACCAGCAGACCTCGTGACTTGGACGAGGCGGTCACCATGGCAAGATGCATAGAAGAGGACTGGGCAAGGACACAGAAGGATCACCACAAGAAGGGAGGCCAACAATCACACGGTGGGCGAACGCAGGTCAAGCACCAACACTTTGCAGGCAGCGCAAGGCCTTATGAGAGGCGTGATGACAGAACATTCAGGCAGAACAGGCCAAACCGCAGTGAGACCACACAGGGGTCAGTGGCCTCTCCGACCTCACCGAAGTGCCCCACTTGCTCACGTGTGCACCCCGGGAAGCCGTGCTATCAAGAGATCGGAGCTTGCTTATACTGTGGAGCGATGAGACACTTCATCAAGGATTGCCCCTTAAATAAAGAAAAAGAATAGGATTGCCCCTTAAAGAAAGAAAGAGAATTGAAGAAGCCTGAGGTCTGTCCTTTTAGCGCACGACAGGCAATTGGACGTGTCTATGCGACTACTGTGGAGGAGCTTCAGGCACACAACCTTGTTGAAGGTACTTTACTTATTGGTTCTCATATTGCTAAAGTGTTGTTTGATGCAGGGGTGACTCATTTATTTATATCTAATCGATTTGCTACTTCACTAGAAGTGTCGGCTAGGAAGATGCTGTATGTTTTAAAAGTCGTTAGCCCTATGCATGCTCAAGAGTCGTGTAGCAAGTATCTTCTTGATGTGGACGTGGAGATTCATCAACATCTTTTACCTGCACAGTTGGTGATCATGAGTCTCAGTGAATTTGATGTGATTTTGGGCATGGATTGGTCATATGTGCATTATGCTAATATAGATTGCAGGAAGAAGTAGATACAGTTGTTGACTGATGAAATGCAACCTGTGGAATTCCATGCTCACAAAGCTAGTTGAACTGACAAGATAATGGTGTCTGCATTGATAGCTAAACGGTTGATAGAAAATGGAAGTGTTGCTTTCTTTGTCAATGTGTTGACCAATGAGACTGAACCAGTGAGGTTGCAAGAGGTTGCCGTTGTGAGTGAGTACCCCGATGTGTTTCTTGAGGAGCTGTCAAGTTTGCCTCCAATACGAGAAGTGGAATTCAAGATAGAGTTGTCACCAGGGACAGCTCCTATTTCTAAGGCACCCTACCGTATGGCACTGGCAGAGTTAGAAGAATTGAAGAAACAACTGCAGGAGCTCTTAGACAAGGGTTTCATCCAACCTAGTGTTGCATCTTCGGGAGCACCTGTGTTGTTTGTTAAGAAGAATGATGGAACAATGCGTTTGTGTATCGATTACCGCATGTTGAATCAAGTCACCATCAAGAATAAGTATCCACTTCCAAAAATTAAAGACTTGTTTGATCAACTCAAGAATGCAAATGTATTCTCCAAGATCGATCTGAGGACAGACTATCATCAACTATTGATACGGGAGGAAGATATTGTTAAGACTGCATTTCAAACTAGATATGGGCATTATGAATTCAGGGTCATGCCTTTTGGGTTGACCAATGCTCCCGCAACGTTTATGGACCTCATGAATCGGGTTTTTCATGACTACCTGGATCGATTTGTTATTGTTTTGTTGATGATATCTTGGTGTACTTAGAGTCACAGACAAAGCATAGAGATCACTTGAGAATTGTATTGGGTCTTTTGCGCAAGCATAAACTTTATGCCAAATACCCAAAATGTGAATTTTGGCAAGAGAATGTAAACTTTCTGGGTCATGTAATCTCGAAGGATGGAGTTTTCGTAGATCCGGCTAAGGTATCAGCTGTACAGAATTGGAGGACACCTTGTAGTGTAACTAAGGTTAGAAGCTTTGTGGGTTTGGCAGGATATTATCGCAGGTTCTTACAAGACTGTTCGAAAATAGCTACGCCCATGACTAAGTTATTAAGAAAATGAGTGAAGTTTGTTTGGAATGAAGAATGTGAGAAGCTTACTACTGCACCTATTCTGACGCTTCCATCGGGTCATTCTGGATTTGTGGTGTACACGGATGCATCAGGAATTGGTTTTGGTTGTGTATTGATGAAACACGGCCGTGTGGTGGCTTATGCATCAAGACAGTTGAAGGTACATGAGCAACACTATCCCACTCATGATTTGGAGTTGGGAGCGGTTGTGTTTGCATTGAAAATATTGAGGCACTATCTTTATGGTGAAATATTTGAGGTGTTTACAGATCACAAGTCATTAAAGTATATATTCTCTCAAAAGGATCTAAATCTGAGGCAAAGAAGATGGATTGAATGATTTCACGATATCATATCATCCAGGTAAGGTGAATGTGGTGGCTGATGCTTTGAGCAGAGCAACGTTGTGCAATATGTTGACTCGTTCATGGACATTGTTGCAAGATGTGATAGCATGGCAGTCTTACCTTTGTGGTGAGGACAAAGCAACAATGACGGCTTTGATATGACATCCTTTGTTGGATGAGCTTAAATTGAAGCAAAAGGAAGACTCTGATTTTGCTAAGAACCTGGAAGAAAGCAAGAAGGCAAATTCTTTGTGGTATCAAGATGAAGAGGGTTCATTGCGGTTCCGACAAAGATTGTGGGTCTCTAGCGCCAGTTGCTTGATAAAGCTCACAAATCTAAGTTTTCTATACACCATAGCAGCACAAAGATGCTTCAAGATATGAAAAGAAATTTCTAGGGACCTGGAATGAAGCATGAAATTGCAGAATATATAGCAAAGTGCTTAGTTTGCCAGCGGGTCAAAGCAGAGCATCAACGGCCATGAGGCTTATTGCAAAGAATTGATATCCCAGTGTAGAAATGGGAAGACATTACGATAGATTTTGTGGTTGGTTTACCTCACACCAGAAGACAACATGATGCCATATGGGTGATTGTTGATCGACTTACGAAGTCCGCTCATTTTCTGCCAATAAGAATCAGTTAGTCCTTAGAAAGTCTCACAGAGTTATATATTGGCGAGATAGTGAGATTGCATGGAGTGCCAAAGTCTATCATTGCAGATCGAGATCCACGTTTTACCTCTAGGTTTTGGGGACAATTGCAAAAGGCATTGGGTACCAAGCTTAAGCTGAGCACAACGTTCCACCCCCAAACTGATGGGCAATCTGAGAGGACCATTCAAACCTTAGAGGATATGTTGCGTGCATGTGTCTTAGAGTGGAAAGGAGAATGAGATAAACATGTGAAACTGGCAGAATTTGCATATAATAACAGTTACCACTCTAGTATTGGGATGACACCTTTTGAGGCTTTGTATGGAAGGCCGTGCAGATCGCCAGCTTGATAAGAAAAAAGTTGTTGACTGCGCAAAGTAGACAGAAAAGCTATGCCGACATTCGACGTAGATGGTTGGCTTTTGAGGTTGGTCATCATGTGTTCTTGAAGATTTCACCTACTAAAGGTATTTTTCGATTTGGTGTTAAGGGAAAGTTGAGCCCGAGGTTCATTGGACCTTTTGAAATCTTAGAGAAGATTGGAGGAGTGGCATACCGATTGGCACTACCACCTAATTTGAGTCATGTTCATGATGTTTTTCATGTTTCTCTGCTTCGAAAGTACATAACAGATCCTACGCTTGTGATTGATTTTTAAGGTATTCAGGTGCAAGATGATTTGACAATAGAAAAAAAGTCTATTAGAATTGTGGATCAAAGAGAGCAAGTGCTTCGTACGAAGAGAATTCCTTTAGTAAGAGTGGAATGGCAACACCATGGGTTGAATGAGAGCACATGGGAACTTGAGGAGGATATGCAGAAGAAGTACCCATATTTGTTCTTGCAATGAGGTACGATCTAAATTTCGAGGACGAAGTTTTCTTCAAGGAAGGTAGGATGTAACACTCGGCATATGCAGGTCGGGTCGGGTCAGGGTCCAGCCCCGAACCCGAGCTCCATGCGCATAAGGAACCCGACGCCGTCCTCTTCTCCCTCCTTTCTCCTTGTCCCTCTTTTCCCCTCTGCGTTTCTCCCTTAGCCACGACCGCAACTTAGAGAACAATAGGGCGGTGGGTTGAGCAATGGTGACGGCAGCGGCGGCGGTGACAGCACGCGGGTAAGCTCCCTCTCTCGCCCTCTCTGTCTGCCTCTCCCCTTCTCTCCTGCGCATCCTTCCCTCTCTGTAGTGCTCTCTCCTTCCACGCACGCTGTCCCTCTCCTCCTTGCTCGAGCTCTCATTCCCTCCTTCTCTCGCCTCCTTCTCCCTCGCCTTTTCCTCCTTCCTCTTCCTTCTTCTCCTCCTCTGTCCTGTGCAAACTCTTCCCTCACCGTCTGAACCCTCTCTCTCCGACCGTCTCTCCCCTCTCTGTCTGCCCTACCCTCTCTACCCATCTCTCCACTCCGTCTGAACTCCCTTTGGTCGATTTTTGACATGTTTAGGGCTTTTTGGTCAATGTGCAGCTTGGGGACACATTTGTTTCCCCACATAGCATCGGGGTGAAGGCGTTGGTGGTGGCAGCATTGAGGGATTCTAGCCATTTGGGGGCCTTTCGAACCCGTGAGGTGGCTGCCGGAAGGATTGCAGCAGTCTAGACTATTGAATTGGGGTGAGCAAGGCCTAATCCAGCCTAAATGATTGAATATTATCTATTTGACACGCATAATTATTGTTTGAGCATGATAGAATTAGGTATTGGTGATTTTGGGATATATATTAGCGACTTTGCTATTTTGGAAAGTTTATGACTATGTTGAGAATACGATGATCTATGTGTATAAGTATTTTTCTAGCATGATGTGTTGATTTTCGAAGCAATAGGAAAGCATGGTAGAGTTTTGATGTGGGTGAGAAGATTTAGAATCATTTTGTGGAGCATGTGGCACAAGCTTTTGTCAATGGGCGTGTTGCGGTGTTAGTTGGAGAAGAATATGTAAATTGGGTGTATTTTTTGGGGAAGACGCTTTAACTATAGAAAGCATTTAAGAATGTATTAAGGATGGATCGATCGAAGCATTGTGTTTTGACGTTTGGTAGCAAGCAACGGCAAGATGTTGGGAAGTGGCCTATTAGAGGGCTTGTAGGTCAACACTACCCGTCGACACCTTCTTGAGGCGATGACATGCGCCTCAATGATTTTGTTCTATATTTGTTTTGATGAATAATCTAATTAGTAGAAACCTTATCTTTTGTTTATGTCTGCAGGTACACCGGGCAGGTCCCATCGACCTTGAGCTACCAGATTCGAAGTTCGAGGCATTTCGAAGAGTTTTGTGAACGCACCACAGGTATGGCAGCATTCCTGGCAAATCCCTACCTGGGGCGAATGTGAGAATGTGTGTTCTTAGGAATGTGGGATCCTAGGATTGTGATGTGAATTGATTGATTGTTTTATGAATAAATATATGTATGCATGCACATGATTTGATATGTGATATGAATTGTTTTGAAAGGCTATTAGTAGTTTGTTTTGAAAATATGATGCATTTGCATGTGCATGCTAGAATTGATAACTGTTTAGGACAGATGAGGTGGGGTATCGAGTGGAGTGTCTCCTCGACCCCAATTGTGCATTAGAAAGCATCATAGAATGATAACTGCATAGGACAGCTACGAGCCAATCGTAGATCGAGAATACTCTCTATGGTTTGGCTAAGTTTTTCAAAGATGTGATTGATGTGATAATTGATGTGAATGTTGTATTTTGTTGCATACACATTGCCGTGGGCAATAATACAGATGGATGAATAGGAGGGTAGTTGTACCCGTATTGTATGACGGCTAGCTATGATTGTTAATGTTATGTGTAGACCTCGTGTGGAGGCAATTGGAGATGTGGGTGTACTCGTGAAGTGTACCAACCTCATGAGCTAGTCAGTCATCTTGCGAATGTGTAATTATAATGATAAGAATGAATGAATAAGAGATGAGAGGCCAGTGGGATGTGGCTATCTGTTTGGGAGACGTCCCGCCTGTTCGGAGCGCATGCGGTGCAAGGCCCTAGGGTTCTGTTGTGTGTTGTGCTTGGAGCGTTGGGCCTAGGAAAGGCTGAGTATCTCTCATTGGAATTCACACATCCATAGATGAATGCTCTACCGCTGCAACGGGTGAAATGGATCTATACTCTTCTGGGCCACCACGGGGGTTGTCTCTCGGCTGTAGGCCGCCCACGGTGTGCACGTGCCTGTGTTGCACCCACAAGAACTGTTAATTCACTAAAGTTAATGAAATTGTAATGTATATGATTGAAAGTATGGGATTGATGTGCATGTGAATGTTGGGCTTGTGAGTGCAAATGAAATGTTTAAGCATGCATTGCATGTGATTGAAATTGTGTTATTGTAGCCATTGAGTGGCCTCTGCATGTCGTGCCCTGACACCGACATGATGATAGATAGTTTTGATGTTTGTTCTCATATTTGAGCAATACCTGAGAGGGTTTGGTAATTTTCCTGACTTGTTGCCATACTATGAAGGCTAAGCCTTTAGTTGTTTCCTTTTTCAGGTTTTGGCGGACCCGGGGCAGCAGACTGAGCAGGTGGCTTTACTCACGTCCTACTGGGGAGGTTTTGGGTTTTGTTTTCTTTTGTAGTGCTGGCGCGCGTCTTGGTTTTATTGTATTGATGTCTTGTTTTTGTAAGACATCAATTATATGGTTTGGGTCATTTTTGTCATACACATAAATGTGATTTTGTATGAATCAAAATTGTTATATAAATGAAAGTTCACCCCATTGTTTTGAATTGTTTGGCTCATCTCTTTTTGAATTGTTGTGTCGTCACACTTCAACACTTTATGTTAACAAAAAAAAATTTGTTAGAGGGTCAAAAGGTTGGGGTGTGACAGGGTGGGTAGGTAAAAACTAGTTTTCAGGTGAATAACCTGAGCAGGGTAGTTTTTTCACTCCCTTATGAAAACAATGTTAAAAGCCTCTTTTTTCTGAAAACTCTATTTTCAAGCCATCTAAACAATCCAAAAAGGTAATCTTTTGCCTCCAAAATGCTTGTTTTTGTTTTGTATCCAAACACACCCTTAGAGAATGATATAAGATTGTCTAACTAGTCTTCAATTTTATCAATCCTTTTATACCACTCTAGGGATGCGCTCACCTCATAGGTCCTTCCCCTCTTGAGCCCGCATGCAGTCTATGACACCTTATCATTGCTTTTTCACATGAGAATGTACCATCTGATGATCCCTCTCTATCAATGTATCATAGAAATAGTAGACCAGCTAAGGTACTTGATGGTTGGGACACTCCTTTAACATGTCTTTGAGTTGGAACTGCTGTCTCTCATTTCACATGAAGTTGGTAATATCTTTTTGGGTATTGGTTCTTACAAAGGGGGAAGTACTTTAAGATTTTTCTTTTTTTGTTTGTCATCCCAAGGGGTAATTCGAACATTGTCCCAAGACTTTAGCTAATATTGTTACATCTCATCTGTAAGAGAAAAAAGAAACAAGTGCATCTTAGGGTGTCATATTGGAAACGCTTTGTGCACACTATGGAAAATGTATCTAAAAATGTGTGAGGTACTGTGACTAACGCTAAAAAAAGAAGGTAGTGTTTGTATGATTGAGGGTTCAATCTCATAGTAAGGCACTTCAACATCAGGTATCATGATGCCAAAAGTGAGAATAGACCCAGTAGGACCAAGCTAATCCCTATGACAATGGGTTTGGGGCATTTCTGTTACCCGTAGCTTGATTATTTTGTTGGTTAGCATGGATCCAATTTTCAACTTTTGCCTAAAGAGTGACACAATCACACAATTCTTGAACTACCTTTTGCAATGAGACCAATGAGATTGAATGATGCAATACATACACAAAGAGTTGTTTACTACAACAATCCTAAGGAGAACTCTAAACTAGATTAAAAAAAAAACAAGAAAATCGTAGGGAGATTACTTTTTAGATACATCAAGCACTAGGTCAGAACAGTTCCAAAGTTTTATATTGTTATGTATGGAAGGTAATCTCCTAAAAATGCTACAAAATACCTTCTGAAACTTGGACAAAATGGGGAAATGCATAGAAGAACAAGCAAGAAGTGTTTTCTAAATGTAGAACTAGGACTGATTTAAACATTTATTCTTCATAGTTACGAAGCAAAAAACCGGAAATTTATGGGCCATTTCCTATAAGATCTTCAAAGGCATCAAAATTAGGCCTAAACCCAATACCTAACCCCCTAATATGCATAGACTGTGTATGCCCTAAATGCAATGAAAGAAAGCTGCTACTTTGACCAGATTTAAATCCCAATCTAGAAGTCAGTTTTGTCCAAAAAGGTTATGCTAATTTTTTTTTATTGTACACACTAAAAATTCTCATATGAAAAACTATAATTTTAGAAGTACTATTGGCTACAAAGGCAACTTTTTGAAGACCAATGAAAGCTAGAGGAAATACATCATAAAATACAAGGTCTCATTGTCACTTTCTGAACAAATAGCAAAAAACTAAAACTTCTAATCATCTAAAGATGATGAACATGCAAGAATATATGAACTAATCTAGAAATTCTAGTACAAAAACAAAAATAGCACGTTAATTAGAGCAAGTCTGACTATCCAAAATATTATATGGAATTTGTCAACTAACACAATTTTCTAATATAGTAAACTAATATGAAAATTACAGTTAAACAAAGAGCACAAATCATATACCAGGCACATGAAACAAAAAAACAACAACTAAAAATAAAAAACGGAGCTTCTTAACACCCATCTATCTGCTTGTTCCTTATGCACTATAAAGAAGAAAATATCTGGTGAATCCTAAAGAAGCTTAAAAAAGAATCCTTCATCTACAATCTAAAATTTTCCTACATTACTAACTATAAGAAGAGCATTAAAAGCAATTTCAAAAGTACTTCATGTTCAAACAATCTTTGATGTAGTACAGACTGAAAACCATCAACCAAATTATAATTTTAACTAGATTTCACCAAATGGTGAGTGCCCTGACAATCCACAAGGAATAAAACTAATTATGATGGGATATATTTAAAGAAATGCACGTTTATTACATAAAAAAATGTCCAAATAACTGTCAAAAGATAAACATAAAATCATTCCATATAAGGAAGAAACTCAAGCTAAGCATCCCTTACTACGCTTCAAAGGATTATCAACACAAAAAACACTATCTTTGCTAAAATCATGTGTTCCCTTGAGTGTGGCCACTCCAATTGCCCTTCAAAAGCTACTTGTGCACAATACCATGCCCCATAATTCAAAAAGGAAAACAAAATAAAGACTCATTTTATCCTAAACTCATGGTTTGTATCACTTCTTACGCCGACACTGCAACCTCCTAAACATTGCAATTGAAATAATTCAAAACACTTAACCACCACCTTAAAGCAGAACTACAAAAAAACCCTAATTTATGTGACCAATGAACTTAAAACACCTAATTCTAACACTGATAGAATCTTGGTTAACATCAAAACTTTATCAAATCCTGGCTGAGAGTCCAAATATAAAATGCAAACAAAAAACACCAAACTAGATGAAGACCAAGTCAAGATGACTTAGATAAGTTAGTGCTTTAGTGGTGAGGAAAAATCTCCTAATGCTAGTAAAGCCCTAATTTTGACCTAATACACAACTTAATGATAAACTTGGACTTTAGGGCCTAATACATGACTTGGACTTGACCAAAATCTCATGAATGGCACATGACTTCTCTATATATTGGTTAGATCTGTATTATGATGTAATAATTTTATTGTCAAATGGTTAGGTCAAAGGTTAGATCAATGACCAAAATTTTGACTTGAAACACAACTCAATGACAAACCTAGACTTTAGGGCCTAATACATGACTTGGACTTCAATAAAATCTCATGAATGGGACATGCCTTCTCAATATACTGGTTAGAGGTATATTAAAATGTAAGAATTTTATTGTCAAAGGATAGATCAATGATGAAAAGCAAGCATAACTTGGAAAAATTTGTGTCAAATATGGTTATAGTTTCAGCTTAGGAATGTTTCACATAATAATATTCTACCAAACTCCAGAAGCAAGTTCAGTTTAACCACGAATCATTGGTTACAGATTCAACAATATCAAATAAATCAAATGTTGCTCAAGTAGAGCGTGTGAAATTTGTGTTTAAATATTAAAAAAGTGAAAGCATACCTACGTTTCTTGATGTCCAAAAGAATCATATTAGAGTCCGTAAGAAAAACTGCACACCATACTGCAATCTGATTTTTAATCAATGTGTATCTTTTATCGAATTTGATTTGAGTCCAAATTCAAATCAAATATTGCAATTGTATTTTACTTAAAAGAACCTAATAGTTCCATAATAATAATAATAAGAAGAATTGGTAGGTCCTAGACCAATAGGTCAGGAATAAAAGCTAGATTGTTTAAATGCAACATTAAGGTGTTTCTTTTGCAGTTTAACATCACAGATATGATCTAAAGAATAAGTCGATGGGAAGCATATAAACTGAAAATTTTTTCGGTGAGAGTTCCCCATTTTTTATAAAAATGACTAAAACTGAAGCATGTTTTGTATCAATTTAGTTTTACAAAGATATTAGGTCGTTTTATTTTGTTTAAAATATCTTTTTAACAAAAATTTAAAGGGTCTACTTTTACCCCTAATCTAGTGGCCTGGGAATTACCAATTTCCCTATATATATAAACACACATACAAAAAACCCAATCCGTCCAGCCACCTTGCAATTAATCAAAGGATTAAGTAATTCAGAACTTGATCGAGCAATTGAAGGATAAAATTACCCGAAATGCTTATTCTCTTGCTTACTTGTCAACTCAAAGCATCCTATACATTTTACGTGTGACAAGGTGGCATTATAATCATTGGATGTTCTTGAGATAGCCTCCTAGTTGTTATCTTCATTTCAACCATTCAAACGTCACAAAAATTTTTACAATGATATATGTTTTTTAGCATGGTAATGATAACAATTTCATGCTTTAGATTTTCCTTGGATGAATAACATTTTTGGATGCAACCCTACGAGAAGATGAGTAACATTTTCAGAAAACAAGGATATTCTTGTACCTTTTTATATCCTACTTATTCCAGTTAAAAACCAATTTGCCTTGAAAAAATGAAAAGCTGGTTTTTTAGGTCATAATCAGGAACTGGACCATTATTCTTGAAATCGACTGTAGCAAAACACAAGCAGAAAACAAGAAAAAGAATGCCATGGCAAAATAGTCTGTAAAAGTTCAAACTCTTAATCTCTCCATTAGACTAACCCAGCAGGGAGAGGTGAGAGTTTAGGGGCAAGCAAGTGGGCCATTATTAGCTACACCACTATGCCTTTAAGATCCTGATTGTATCTAATTGCAATGCATCATAGAAGGGAGAAGGAAGTGGGTGACATTCCATTGTGGGTGGGCATAAAACTAATGTCATGCTGGAATGTAGATGGAAGATATGAGTTTGGCTCACTCTTGTTTTGTTTTTGTTTCTTCTGGTCTTGCACCTTATGCTCTTATCTAATAGTTTCCAAAATCTCATTACTGTTTTGGCTTTTTGGCTATGTTTTCCAATGTTGTTAGTAGGTGGGTTGTAGCAACGAGAATGAGCTTTATTTGCCACCCTGTGTACCATAGTTGGCAAACTCACTGGTTTGGCTCGAGAATCACCCAGGTCAGCTCAGATCACTACAAAACCTAGCTATAAGTTATGGTTTACTCGACTCGCACCTGACTTTCCCCTGACTCGTTCTAACTCACTCAATTCAGCTGCAATGATTTACATTATAGTTATTTTAAACTCGATCAAGTCGACGAGTCAATTTGCTGACCTGGCGAACTGGTCATCTACCGATCGAAGTTCGAGTCACGGGTTTGCCACCTATGCCATGTACACAACAAGGTATGCCGATGAGTGGACCCTATCATATATGCATATTTACTTCAATGCCCTAACATTACACATGCATAGCAAACATTTTTAATTTTGTCAATATCTCATACTCATATCATTATCTCATACCTATATCGTTATCTCATACCCTCGTTCATGTCGTTATCTCATACCTACCAATAATGTTTGAGATAATGATAGGGAGTGATATAAGATAATGACATATGTATGAGATAACAACAAAAATATGAGATAATGATAGGGGTACATGATAATAGATATGACAACGATAGAGGTATGAAATAATAATAGGAGTATAAAATAACAACAAGAACTAGATCTTTTAAACAAAAACGTTTTTTTACTTAGAAGTTGCATTGGTCATAATAATAATCCGCATATACAGACGGACACAATCATTCGATCTAATTTTTATTGAATTCCAAAACCTTATTTTTCTTTATTTTTTTGTCCTTGTAAAAAGCTTTTTGTTAAACATTGACCCAATGATCCGGTCAACGAAAGCGTTCGACGGGCAATCTCAGGAAAGTCAAGCCCCAAATTCGTCCATTTTGTTAGCTAAGTAACAAGAGGTGAGCTGCGGAATGGACAAAGGAATAAGAACGGCGCCTTCTTTTACTATTTATAAAGAAAAGAATAAAAAAGAAGGAAGAAAAAATAAGATTATTATTCACGAGCTCCACAACGGCTATAATAATTTCTCCGAGCAACACACAACTCCCTCCTATCCTTTCCCTTCTTAATTCCCTCCTTCCAATGTTCTTTCGCTTCAACGCTTCCCCATAAAACTTTCTTTTAGAGTGCTGGTCACCTCCGCCGGAAGCCACTCAATCCGTTTGTCGAAGAATAGCATTTCCGGCATCCAGACCCCCACTAAACTCATTTTAACGGCTCGTTTTGTGATGTATCAGTTTCTTTAGTAGACTCTTATCACCATTTCTCCGCTAACGTTGCAAGCACCTGAAAACTATCGCAGGTAGTTCCTTGTTTGGCATTGAAAGTGCTGAGAACATCCCACTACTTGATGATTGGCCCATCCGTTTCCAACGATGGAAGTTTTCCGACGGGAGCTCGCCTCAAACACCACCTGCTGAAGAGCAGAAGCTTGTTGCCGTCGGGATTGATTCTCGTATGCGTCTTATCTTTCCGTACAAAGCGCACCAACAATCTTCTTCTTCAAGTTTTTCTGCATATCCTCTTCTCCACTTGAATGGTTTTTCCAACAAAGCATCGCCGAATAGGAAAGCTCATTTCCATTCTAAACTTTTCCAAAGACAATTCTGAAACTCTTCCTCCCTCCCTCCCTCTCTCTCTCTCTGCATATGGGCTGAATCCATAATGCTAGTTCTCCATCTCTCTCACATATTTCATACTGGCCGTTCTCCTCCTTAATGCCTTAATTTGCCTAGAGGAACCCGAAAGTTTTCCTGCTGGCCACCCTCCTCCATACCACGGGTTGAACTGGGCCACCTTACCGATGGTAAATACATTGCCGGAAAACTGCCTATGTTGCCTGTAAAAACAATCTGGATTTCCGTGCTTGCACTTTTCTTCATTCTCTGTGAAAGCCTGCCTATCCTGTCCAAAACTCCTGGTTTTCCAACAATCTCTCGCCCGAAAAATCTCCTCTCTTTCACCTGAAAAAGACTCGACCAAAATGATCACGGCGGCAGACTTCTACCACGTAATGGCGGCCGTGGTTCCACTGTACGTGGCGATGATCCTGGCCTACGGATCAGTGAAATGGTGGAAAATCTTCTCGCCCGACCAGTGCTCCGGCATCAATCGGTTCGTTGCTCTCTTCGCCGTCCCCCTCCTCTCCTTCCACTTCATCGCCACCAACGACCCGTACGCCATGAATCTCCGCTTCCTGCTCGCGGATACGTTTCAGAAACTCATGGTGCTCGGAATCGTCTTCCTCTGGTGCTGGGTGAGCAAGCGGGGCTCCCTCGATTGGGCTATCACCCTCTTCTCTCTCTCCACCCTCCCCAACACCCTTGTCATGGGTATCCCCCTACTGAAGGGCATGTACGGCACCTCCACCGGTGCCCTCATGGTGCAGATTGTCGTCCTCCAATGCATCATCTGGTACACCCTCTTGCTGTTCCTCTTCGAGTACAGATCCGCGAGGCTCCTCATCGGCGAACAGTTCCCCGACAACGCTGGCAGCATCGTCTCCTTTAAGGTAGATTCCGACATCGCCTCCCTGAGCGGCCGCGACCAGCTGATGGCCGACGCTGAGATCGGCGACGACGGTCGGCTCCACGTCACGGTTCGGAAGTCCACGTCCTCCCGCTCCGACATTTTCTCCCGGCGCTCTGGTATGGTGAATCTCACGCCCAGGCCGTCGAATTTGACGAATGTGGAGATATACTCGCTGCAGTCCAGCAGGAACCCCACGCCAAGGGGATCTAGCTTCAACTACGGAGAATTCTATCCCAATTCCGGCGGGCTGGCGGGAGTGGAAGATGGGGGATTTGGCGGAAGGATGAACGGGAACAGTGTGTTTCCGGCAATGGTGTCGCCAGCTGGAAGAAAGGATCCACAGATGTTTGTTTGGAGCTCCAGCGCTTCGCCGGTTTCGGAGGCAGCTATCAATGGGTTCAGAACAGAGCTTGCAGCTAATGAGGAGGAAAGGATGGGGATTGATCACCACCTCCTCCAGCATCAGAATAATCTCCCTCAGCAGCAGCATCTGCAGCAGCAACTACAAAATTTTCATCTTAATCAGAACACTAACTTCCATCTCAAAGGTATTTTCTTTACGGCTAATGTTCCCTTTGAAATGAGTTAAAGAATTTGACCTTTACCGCAACCATTTTTTTGGCTTCTGAGTTTAATATGGAATTATAATCGTATTGTTGAGGACTCAAAATTGCTGTAGTAAAGTTTCTCATGCAATTATTTATTAAGAAATAGAAGCGGTATGTTTGTGGACGAACAATTTTATTTTGCACTCTCTCTCTCTCTCTCTCTCTCTCACACACACACACACAGTGGTGCGGGCTTGGTGATGTGCAGATTTCCTGTATGTCTGGGAATATTGTCTGTATTAGGGTCACCGTGTCCGTCTCTTTTGACCTTTGCAGTCTGGTTTCGAATATATTCTTCTCTTTCGTATACTTTCAGTTATTTGGTCCGCCACTCTGTTCTCAACTGCCTTTTCTTGTGCCTATCGCTCTCCTTTTTGTTTGTCTGCTTCTATAGGACCTATGTGCTGACATTTTCATTCTTCGCGCCTTCTTTGTTTCTGTTTTGGCTGAGAAACATTGATGTTCCTCTTCTTCGGAAATTGATGGAATAGATTCTGAGAACTACCAACGAATTTCTGATTTCCGTGAACTGTTTCAGTCTGTATCGTCCAATTTCGACTGGTTCCAAATACCCCTACTGCCTTATTTGTTTTTTCGTTCTTGACCTTTCATAAATGCTTCTTGTCTCTTCCTGTATCTTCCCTTGTCAAAGTCTTCTCTATATTTTGTTACGAACTATAAGCTTTCTGGCTTCTTTTGATATTGTCACTAGACTTCAGGAATGTTAATTTTATGGTTAAGCTGTTGGTGCTAATTGTTGCAGAGCTTAGCGGTGCAAATTATGAAGATTATGGTCATGCGGAGCTCAATTTGGGGAATAGGACAGTCCTGCACAAAGGTGAATTGAATGTGAAGGAACATGAGAACAATAATCTTGCCAAGTTTGGTACAAGCTCCACAATCGATCTGCACGCCAAAGCAGGAAATCATGAAGGTGCTAAACCTTCATCAATGCCACCTGCCAGTGTAATGACAAGGCTCATTCTCATCATGGTATGGAGGAGACTGATTCGGAACCCTAACACTTACTCTAGCCTGCTTGGCGTGACATGGTCCTTGATTTCATTTAAGTAAGATGTTTTATGTCTGGATGAACGTTCCTATCCTTTTGTTGAAAATTGAGCTTTAACCTTTGATATTTTAATAATTTCAGGTGGGGGATCCAAATGCCAGCTATAATTGCCCGCTCAATCTCCATACTTTCTGATGCTGGACTCGGAATGGCCATGTTTAGTCTTGGTATATGACTTCACCTCCGCTCAATCCTTTTTGGGAAGAGGAGACAAACCATAGATCTTCCGTGACCGTCAAAGCTAATTTCATAATTTTATTTCTCCGTCAGCGTTTTCAATGTCGCCTTAACTGTCTAATACTCTGTTTTATGTATAATTTGTATGCACGAATGCTTTTCAGTGGATATGAGGAAATGACCCTTTGATATATCTTAATCATCCTTTGCTTCGTATCTAAACTTGTCTTACTGCCTTCACATTAAACTCAGTTAAAATCAATCTTCAGGTCTGTTTATGGCCCTACAACCCCATTTAATTGCATGTGGAAAGACAGTTGCGACATTTGCCATGGGAGTGCGGTTTTTTTTTGGTCCTGCTGTAATGGCTGCTGCTTCTCTAGCTGTGGGCCTGCGAGGTGTTCTCTTGCACATAGCCATTGTGCAGGTAGGTGAATCTTGACCATTTAACTCTCAACTTAGTGATTGTAAAACATGTAGCAAGCATCCATCCTTAGTCTTTTTAATTCTTAAGCTTGTACCAAGCATGCAGACGTACTAATGTAACCATGCATGCATTTGTTTGTGATCCAACTTGCAGCAATTAAAATATCCATGCATACATGGACCTTACATGCTTATCCGTTCTCGAGTAGCAATCCAGTGTTCTATTTCGTTATATGTTTGATTGATTATTTACTACTTAAGGCTACACTCTTGTTCTCAAATCCATAACAGGCTGCTCTTCCTCAAGGAATTGTTCCATTTGTCTTTGCTAAGGAATACAATGTGCACCCAGACATACTGAGCACGGGGTAATGAAGCTCTTCTAGTCAGACCTTTTTGGAACTTGTTCACATGCAAACCTTAGGAGAATTTTCTTTTCTATCATGGCAACTGATCTCTTTATTGTTGGAAAACTTGCAGAGTGATCTTCGGGATGCTTATTGCTCTGCCATTTACTTTGCTTTACTACATCTTTCTGGCTCTTTGAGGTTTGAATCATTGCTAGTAGCAGGCGGTACGGGATGTGCAGTTTCTTTTTTTCTTGTTTTAAACAATTCCACTCAGCAAGGACACATTTTTTGTGGATTTTGTATATGATAGAAGAGGGAAAAAGAAATGACTCTGAAGTGGGCATCACAGGAGGCTGGGTTGATGAGTTAAAAATAAAAAATGAGAGGAAAAGTGCTTCAAGTGTGAACCTTTCCAACTTGTTTGGGTATTGAAAATTTGAAACTTTTATTCATAAAAGTGGCAGGGGGAAGACAGTGAACCACATTACAGATTTTGTCGGCTCCTTTCCTTGTCTCTGCCTTTCCCTTTATGTTTTTTTCATTTATTTATTATGTTCTTTCCTTTTACTTTCTTTTGTTCCCTCTTCCTTTTTAGTTTGTGTGTGGCCGTAATGAAGTAGCCACCATGTTCCCAATGAACAGTTGCGGGGAGGTAGGATCCCTTCTTTTATAATAGCCCCTATGTTTTTCCCTCTAGTTAGCTCCTGAAAGACCTCCATTTCCCACTTCTGTTTTAGTTTACGAGTCCTTTGCTCACCCCTTATTGTTTGCTCAATCCTGCTATGCCTGTAAGGGTTTGTAGCGCATAAATTTCTTATCGAATGTGGAGTCCTAGTATTGCAAGTAAGTCAGATCTTGTGCACCAAAATATTATATACCAACCACATGGTTTTATGTCTTTAGGTTCCGTCTGATTAACCAGTTGGGGCTTACCAAACTGACTTTGGTATGCTAAATCACATTCTTGAATGGATTTCATGGATTGGCCTCATGATCCTAGTATTCCATGTGTAACCGGTGAAGCTAGTTCCAAAGAATTGCAGTGGTTGCTACTGCCCATAGAAGATCAGCCCCGATACCATGAATTAAAATGAACGGATTGCGGGCAGTATGCTCCCACCTATTATTAAAATTGAATCAGCTGTACAAAAAGAATTGGGAAACAAAACAAAAATGCAAAAACAGAATGCAAGGCATCAGACAGACAAAAAGCAGGTATCCTAACAAGCTTCCCGATTCATTACTCATACGCACAGCAAGCCAACGCCTGCACCTACTCCTCAACCAAACTCATATCTGTTATCTATCTTTCTATATTCCATAATATGTGTTCCCATCTCAACCGATATTTCCTTGTTATCCACAACCCATCCATTCTTTCCACCGCTCCAGGCATTTCGATCTATTAGGCCATCTTTTTCTTCCATCTGCCAGCAACTTTAACCGCCGAAACCAGGCTTGATTGTTTGATTGATTAACAAGCGCTGCACATTTGTTTCTATCAGGCTGTAGCCCCATTGCAGCAAACTCCACTAAGCTGAGTTACCCGATTCCTCCACTCGCAAAACTTTATGATAAATCTCATTATTCTGCCTGCTGGTCAGGATCATGGATAAGAAGTCTATTCATGGAGACCTCCCCTTGATTTATAATGCAAATTAACCCTATAGTCTGTAAAAAAATGAAATGGGAGAGACAAAGAGGGAGCGAGAGAGAGAAAGAGAGCACACAAGAAATTACGTGGTTCGGTCAAACTCGACCTATGTCCACGAAGTCTTTCCTTTCTCTTCAATTCTGAAAAGGAATCATCTCTTACAACCACAAAAAATTTTAGATAGGAAAGAACTCTAAATAGAAATTTCAGGCTGGTCTATCAAGATCCAAAAATTTTGGATCTTGATTACAAATTTGAATTTCTTTCCCTTTGGAATAGATTTTGGCATCTTCATGCGTTGGAGCATTAGTTGCTTTCCTCTTTTCAGTGTCAATTGCATTTCTTATATATTTGGCTTGAAATTCAAAATTTGATTTACGTTGCAAGGTTGGCCAGGACATTGGATTGGCAACCTTATCTCTGACATGCCCTTTCGGTCCAACCTCCATTTCAACGACGTTTAACATTTCCTTGAGACAATGAAATCTTCGCCTTGGTAACTGCTTAGTGAAAATATCAGCTAATTGCTTTTCTGATTGAACATATTTAATCTCAATCGTATTGTCTGCCACCTTCTCTCTAACGAAATGATAGTCAATTTCTATATGTTTTGTTCGTGCATGAAAAACTAGATTTGCCACTAAATATGTTGCTCCAATATTGTCGCACCACAAAATTGGTTTTTGTTCGGTCTAAATTCCTAGATCTTTCATCAAGTTATTTAGCCATATTACTTCTGAGAGAGCTCCTGCAATGACCTTGTACTCTACTTCTGTGCTAGGTTTTGCCACTGTTTGTTGTTTGGTGGATTTCCAAGATATGATATTGTGAACGATTTTTGTAACGTAGCCACTAGTGGATCTTCGATTGTCTGGCCACCCGGCCCAATCGGCATCAGAGTAGGTAGATAATGTGAAAGAATTAGATATTGATATATCAAAGGCATGCTGTATGGTCCCTTTAAGATATCGTAAAATTCTTTTAACATGAGTCCAGTGAGTTGAAGTCAGCTAGTACATGAATTGACGAGCTTTATTCATTGCATAAGTAACATCCAGGCATGTTAAAGTGACATACTGAAGTACTCCTACGATTTGACGATACTGAGTTTCATTTTTCAATTTTTCACCGTCGAGTTTGGATAGAGGGACATTTGAAGCAGCAGGCGTGACACAAGATTTTGCATTCTCCATGTTTGCTCGCCTCAAAATATCTCTGATATATTTTTCCTGTAAGAGAACAATTTTGTCTTTTTGAAGTGACAGTTCAATGCCCAAGAAGAAATGTAGTTTTCCAAGATCTTTTATGGAGAACGCTTGTCCAACTAGGTGTATAATCCTTTGAATTTGGAGCAGCAGGCGTGACACAAGATTTTGCATTCTCCATGTTTGCTCACCTCAAAATATCTTTGATATATTTTCCCTGCAAGAGAACAATTTTGTCTTTTAAAGTGACACTTCAATGCCCAAGAAGAAATGTAGTTTTCCAAGATCTTTTATGGAGAACGCTTGTCCAACTTTGTGTATAATACTTTGAATCTCTTGAGGATTATTTCTTGTAATAATTATATCATCTACATATACAAGTAGAAAGATGATTTTATCTTGGGTTTTTCTAACAAAGAGTGAAGTGTCAACTAATGACTCCCTAAACACATTTTCGAGAAGATATCCTTTGAGTCTTTCAAACCAGGCCCGGGGCGCTTGCTTTGAGCCATAAAGTGCTTTCTTGAGATGACACACTTGATGAAGTTTTGTTGTATTCTCAAAAGCTGGTGGTTGAGTCATGAAAACTTCTTCCTTTAGAATCCCATGAAGAAATGCATTATTGACATCCAATTGGTAAATAGTCCAGCTTTTGGACACAACAATAGAGAGGACAGCTCGTATAGTGGTAGGTTTTACTACTTAACTATATGTGTCAGAATAATCAATTCCTTCCCTCTGGCTATAACCTTTGTCACAAGTCTACCCTTATAGTGAGCGATAGTCCCATCTGAGCATCGTTTGATTTTGAAAACTCATTTACATCCGACTAGATTAACTCCCTTAGGTGGTGTGACAAGGTCCCATGTTTGGTTTTTGTAAAGAGCATCCATTTCACTATGCATGGCTTCGATCCATCGTGGCTCTTTTAAAGCCTTCTAGATATTTTCTGGTTTTCTTTCTTCTATAGATATAGCAGCCATATAAGTCTTGGGTCGCCTAGTCCCATCTTGAGACCTTGTGATCATGGGATGAGTCTTGATTGAGATTTCAATGGTGAGAGAAGGAGGAGATTGATCAATGACATTTTCTTGAACCTCACGATTAGGACTTGCATCGATTGAATTGATCGAACGATTGCTTGGAGTTGGATCTTCTTACCATGAATGAGGATTGGGTAATAATACATATTGATATCGATTTGAACCAGATCCAGTTTGCTTGGAGTCGTTTTCCTTTTGCGTCTCAATTGGAGGCATGTCAAGATGATTGGAAATCCATTTGCCAACGTACGCTTCAGTAGTTGGAGAACCAGATCCATGAAATAAGAAACTTGTCTCGTTGAAAACAATATGTCTGCTAATAAAGACCATGTTAGTGATTGAATCTAAACATATGTATCCCTTATGACATGTCCCATATCTAAGAAAGACACATGCTTTGGATTTTGGAAAGAGTTTGGACTCTCTATATGACACAAGAAATGGACAACATGTACATCCAAGAACTCAAAATATTGAGGGGTAGTGTTGAAAACAATTTCAAATGGAGATTTATTTTTGAGTTCTGAACTAGGCAATCAGTTGATGACATGAACTGCTAACGTAAATGAATCAACTCAAAAAAGTTGAGGGAGAGAGGCACGGATCATCATACTTAACCCAGTTTCAATAACATGGTGATGTTTTTTTTTCCACAATGACATTTTGTTGAGGCGTGTGAGGGCAAAAAAAGTCATCTTTTTATCCCATTTGTACCGAGAAAATTTGAGAAATCATTGCTTAGAAACTCCCCACCAGAATCGCTATGAAAAATTTTTATCTCATATCCCATTGTTTTTCCACAAGCATCTTGAAATTTTGGAAGCATGATAACGTGTCAGATTTTCTAACAAGAGGAAAAATCCAACTAAAACAAGAAAAATCATCTACAATTAATAGATAATATTTGTAGCCTTCTTTAGAACACGTTGGGGTAGGCTCCCAAAGATTCGCATGAAGTAACTGAAGAGGACGAGTGCTATTACTTAAACTGAAATCAAATGGCAGTCGATGCATCTTAGCCAAAACACAACTAGAGCAGAAATCAAGTTTACTATCATCCAAAGGCACATAATTATTTTTCTTAAGCAAATTCAATGTCTTCAAGTGAAAGTGACCCAGCCGTTAGTGCCAAAGATTGGTTGGAAGACTTCTAGAATGTTGCGCAATAAAAGTACGTTTGGATTCCTTGCTATCATCATCAGCCCATACGTATAGATCATCCTTAGTTTTCCCTTTGTGAAGAGCTACCCCTACCTACAAATCTCTAACAACAAATCCATTAACATCAAACTCTACCGAGCAATTGTTGTTTTTTGTGAAACGAGAGATAGATATAAGATTTTGATTGATTTTTGGCACATGCACAATATTTTTTAACCGAAAAGAACAAGAGATTGAATTGAGAAATATGTTACCAATATGAGAAATCGGAGCCTTAGCGCCATTGCCTACAAGAACCCCTTCTCCACCTTGGTAATCGACTTTGTCTTCCATGAAATCATCACTATGAGTCACATGATGGGTTGCACCGCCATCAGGGAACTTGGCATTATCGTGGCTTCCATTCAAGGCCATGGCTATAAAAGCCTTTGGTATGTCATAACATGTCCGAGTAGTATGATTCCTACAGCCACAAAATTGACATATAACCTACTGATTTTCAGAATTCTTTTGCCCTGGAGTGCTTTGACCAGTAGGGTAAGAGTTCCTTCCGCAGCTACGGCCACCATGACCATTTCGGCCACTATTAGCCACACGACTGCCATAGTTTTCTCGACCACCATAGCCTCCTAGTTGAGTGAAAAAGGCTGTTGCTGAAGACTCAACTTGGGCAGGGATTTTAGGAGCAAGCAATTGAAGTTGACGCTCTTGATTGAGTAAGAGATCATGTAACTCAGAAGGGGTGGGTAGTATTTTAGACATGGTGATTGTAGTAATAAAACTCTCATACTCACTTGACAGACCGTTGAGAGTATGCAAAACCAAATCTAAATCAGATACAATTTCATTCATAGCTTGAAGAGAATCAACCAAAAACCTCACGTGGTTGAGATATTCTAACATACTTTTGTCATTCTTTTTGGCATTTTGCAAATCCCTCTTTAATTGAAGAATACAAATATTTGAATGAGATGCATGGGCATTAGCCAGGGCCACCCAGGCTTCACAAGCTATGTCATAAGAGATAATTTGAGTGAGTATAGACTCACTAACAGTTGACAATATCCAGCTTAATGCAAGCTGGTCGGAGCGTTTCCATTTGATGTACTCCAGATTAATTTCTATGGAATTAGCATTCAGTTTTTCTGGTAAAGTAGAAGAGCCATCAACATACCTCAATAAGTCCTGGCTATACATGGCACTACAGAGTTGCGATTTCCAGAGAAGATAGTTGTTTTCATCCAACTGGACAGATACGAGGCTCGCAATAGCATTCCATTGAGGATTGACAATTGCCATGGTAGATTGCTGAAAACCCACGACACTTGTAAAATCGATACCTCAGCAATGGATACTCCAAAAGTTCTAAAATTGGTAGGAGTGATCCTCAGATATAGGTGATTCCAACAAGCCCTTGCTCGACCCCTGATGTCACCAAAGCTGACAACCCGGCCAATTTTGCGACAGGTTCCAAGTGGGTTCGGCTCTGTTCTATGACTCTGTCTGCTTTACAGGACAGGCGACATTTCAATAATCATATCTCCTTAACGTCTGTTCCAAAAATTCTGAAATTTTACAAGGAGATTCCTAAGATGTAGACGACATGCCTGAAATGCCTTGTCTGGCAAGTCTTGGACACGGGTACCTCCTGCGACAGCAACTGCGGCACTTATGAAATGCCGGCTTTTGCTTCAGCTCCTAATCATGGTAGGGTATCCCGAGATCCTCAGATAACCTTGGTCTGATACCATGTAAAACAATGAAACGGGAGAGACAAAGAGGGAGTGAAAGAGAGAAAAAAAGCATACAAGAAATTATGTGGTTCGGTCAAACTCGACCTACGTCCACGAACTCTTTCATTTCTCCTCAATTTTGAAAAGGAATCCTCTTACAACCACAAAAAATTTTAGAGAGGAAAGAATGCAAAATAGAAATTTCAGGCTGGTCTATCAAGATCCAAAAATGTTGGATCTTGATTACAAAAGTGAATTTCTTTTCCTTTGGAATAGATTTTGGCATCTTCATGCATTGGAGCATTAGCTGCTTTCCTCTTTTCAGCGTCAATTTCATTTCTTCTATATTTGGCTTGAAATTCAAAATTTAATTTACGTTGCAAGGTTGGGAAGGACGTTGGATCGGCAACCTTATCTCTAACATAGTCATCCACATCCTTGCCAGCTCTTCCTTCCCTTTCTCTCAATTTATTGCTGTATACGGTTCCTTGTAGCTTTGCTAGATGCTTCCCATTGCACCTTAAGTATCAATTGGAGCCTGATAGCTACCATCTACTACTCTGTTTGTTAGCCCCCACACTCACCATATTATAACATCGAATGTTGTGGTCCAGAATTTCTTCAACCACTTATGCCAGAACTTCATTTTGGACCAAACTTGGAATTCTTCCTTAATCCCCGACCAAGCAACTCTTTTCTTACCAAACCTCGTCCCCACAATATTCCAGATGCCTTTAACAACCTTACACTATAGAAACAGGTGTTACATTTTTCTCTACTCTGCAACAAATGCAACAAATTCTTCCTTAATCCGTCCTGACTTTCTTCTTTCTCTCCCAAGCTCCACCATTCACTCCATAATTGCTCCTCCACCATGCCATTGTCTATCGTGACCATTATCCAATCGACCAATGAACCATGTGAGTTGTCGATGGTCACTCACAACTACTTTGCCACCACCCTCAGGCCAGCTAGCCCTCACCATTACTCCAAGCCTGTGCACATTGTGCGGAAGACGAATAGTCATGGGCACACAAAAGCTGCCAAGTAACTGGTATGCCAGCCACCTACCTCACTGGACTCCACTTGCTGAGATCTACCACATATCTAAGACTCAAGCCCCAAGATTGCTGGAAGATGCTGGGATCCGGTGAGCCATCTATAGTTTATACCCAAGCCTTCCTAAGCACAAAAGCCATTTTTCTCCAACGCTATCTTGGCCTTCATCCTAGCCAAGCTAGACACCATCAGCCAGTGCCAGTGACCTCATTTTGAGGTGGAAGGACTAAGTCCATCCACTTATTCAGCCAGACACATGTTTGTGAGCTGCCTAGTAAGTTCGCATGCCCTCCTCTCATTTTTGTGAGCCCTTGCACCCAACACATCTCCGACCACCACTTGACACTCCAGACCCACTAGCATCGACCCCAAATGTTGCTTCTCTCCTCACCTCCATTCTCCCATGGAGGGTCCCTCTAGGAACCCTCTATTGCTGTCAACGCTACTCTAGGGACCGCCACAGGTAGCCAGCCACCACCAAACTCCATGTAGTTGTCCCAACCACAATGACCAGCCTTGGCAATGGACTAGCCAACAGTCCTGGCTACAACAATGGTCATCGGCTAGCTAATTGTCACACCCCAACCTTTTTGACACTCAAACACTTTTTTTTTTCTAACATAAAGCATTGAAGTGTGACTACACAACAATTCAAAAGAGGGAGTTATGCCATTCAAAACAATGAGGCGAACTTTCATTCATATAACAATTTTGATTCATACAAAGTCACATCTATGTGTATGACAAAAATGCCCCAAACCATATAATTGATGTCTAACAAAAACAAGACATCAATACAATCAAAGTAAGACACACCGGCACTAAAAATGACCCAAAACCTCCTCAATAGGACATGAGTGAAGCCATCTGCTCAACCTGCTGCCCTTGGTCCACCAAAACCTGAAAAATGAAACAACAGAAGACTTAGCCTTCGCAGTATGGCAACAAGACAGGAAAATTCCAAACCCTCTTATGTAGGGCTCAAATATGAGAACAATCATAAAAACAACCTACCATCATGTCGTGTCAGGGCATAGTCACATCAATTGCCAAGAAGGCCCCTAACATAGACCACGACATGTAAAGGCCACTCAATGGCCACAGTAACACAATTTCAATCACATGCAAGACATGCTTAAATATATCATTTCATTCACATCATTCACATGCACATCAATCACATACATCCATTCACATACATTCATTTTCATTAATTTCAATGAATTGACAGTTCCTATGGGTGCAAACACAGGCTTGTGCACACCCCGGGTGGCCTACGACCGAGAGACAACTCCCGTGGTGGCCCAAAACAGTATGGATCCATTCACCCGCTGGAGCAGTAGAGCACTCATCTATAGATGTGTGAATTATAAAGAGAGATTCTCAGCCTTTCCTAGTTCACCCAGTTTGGGAAGGCGGGAGCCCAACGCTCCAAGCACATCACACAACAGTACATTGGGGTCTTGCACTGCCTGCGCTCCGAATAGGCGAGACCAGTGGCGAAGGCGGGACAACTCCCAAACACATAACCACATCCCACTGGCCTCTCATCTCTTATTCTTTCATTCTTATAATTATAATTGCACAACTACAAAACAATTGGCTAGCTCATGAAGTTGGTTCACTTCACGAGTACACCCACATCTTTAATTGCCTCCACACGAGGGCTACACATAACAATAACAGTCTTGGCTAGCCGTTATAATAATACGGGTACAACTATCCTCCATTCATTCATTTGCATCATTGCCCGCAGCAATATGTATGCAACAAACACAACATTCACATTCATTATCACAATAATCACATCTTTGAGAAACTTAGCCAAACCACAGAGAGTAGTCTCGATCTGTGATGGGCTCGTAGCTGTCCTATGCAGTTATCATTCTAGGATGTTTTCTAATGCATAATTGGGGTTGAGGAGACACTCGACTTGATACCCCACCTCATCTGTGCTAAGCAGTTATCGATTCTAGCATGCACATGCAAATGCGTAACATTTTCAAAACAAGTTTCTAGTAGCTTTTCAAAACAAATTATATCATATATCAAATCATTGACATGCATACACACATTCACTCACAAAACAATCAATCAATCACATCACAATCCTAGGATCCCACGATCTTAGAAACACACATTCACACATTGCCCCAGACAGAGATTTGCCTGGAATGCTGCCATACCTGTCGCGTGCCTACCAAACTCTTCAAAATGCCTCGAGCTTCAAATCTGGTTGCTCAAGGTCGACGGGACGTGCTCGGTGTACCTACAGACATAAGCAAAGATAAGATTTCTACTAGTTAGCTTCATAATCCATACAAATATAAAACAAAATTATTGAGGCACATGTCATCACCTCAAGAAGGTGTCGATGGATAGTGTCGACCTACAAGCCCTCCAATATGCTTACTCCAAACTACTTGACATTGCCACCAAACATCAAAATTCACTGTTTCGATCAATCCATCACAACCCAATTCTCATTTGCTTTCTTTAGTCGAGACGTCAACCCTATAGTCATATCCAACTTCTGTATACTTTCCCCAAATAACTCCAAGATACAACCGTTTACAAAAGCATGTGCCACGTGCTCACTAACATGGTTCTAAATCTTCTCCACAACATCACAATCTCTACCATGCTTCCCTATTGCTTTGAAAATCAACACCTCAAGCTTAAAAGATCAATATTTACATGAATCATCGCTTCTCCAACATAATCCTAAACTTTTCCCAAAAAGTCATTAACATGCATCCCTAATCATCAAATTCTAAATTCTAGCATGCTCAAACAATAATTATACATGCTCCAATAGAAAATAATAGTTGATTTAGGTTTGGTTAAGCCTCGCTCACCCCAACATTAGAGCCTAAACTGCTGCAATCCTCTCGGCAGCCACCAGACCCAGACCCGACCCGACCTGCATATGCCAAGCGTTACATCCTACCCTCCTTAAAGAAAATTTGGTCCTCGAAATTTAGATTATACCTCAATGCAAGAACAGATGTAGATATTTCTTTCGCATATCTTCCTCAGGTTCCCATGTGCTCTCCTTCAACCCATGGTATTGCCATTCCACTCTCACTAAAGAAATCCTCTTCGTACAAAGCACTTGCTCTCTTTGATCCACAATTCTAATAGGCTTTTCTTCCATCGTCAAATCATCTTGCACTTGAATACCTTGAAAGTCAATCACATGTGTAGGATCTGGTATATACTTTCGAAGCATGGAAAATGTCATGAACATGACTCAAATTAGGTGGTAGTGCCAATCTTTATGCCACCTCTCCAATCTTCTTTAAGATCTCAAACGGTCCAAAATGAACCTCAAACTCAACTTTCCCTTAATACCAAATCGAAAAACACCTTTAGTAGGTGAAACCTTCAAGAACACATGATCACCAACCTCAAAAGCCAACTCTCTACGTTGAATGTCCGCATAGCTTTTCTGTCTACTTTGTGTAGTCAATAGTTTTTTCCTTATCAATTGCACTTGGTCGGTGTAGTGTTGTAATACTAAAGGATTTTCAATCTTGTCATCACCAAATCGGTCCAACAAGCTGGCGATCTGCATGACCTTCCATGCAAAGCCTCAAAATGTGTCATCCCAATACTAGAGTGGTAACTGTTATTATATGCAAACTCTGTCAATTTCACATGTTTGCCCTATTCTCCTTTCCACTCTAAGACACATGCACGCAACATATCCTCTAAGGTTTGAATGGTCCTCTCAGATTGGCCATCAGTTTGGGGGTGGAATGCTGTGCTTAGCTTAAGCTTGGTACCCAATGCCCTTGGCAATTACCCCCAAAACCTAGAGGTAAAACATGGATCTCGATCCACGATGATAGACTTTAGCACTCCATGCAATCTTACTATCTCGCCAATATATAACTCTGCGAGACTTTCTGAAGACTGACTGATTCTTATTGGCAGATAATGAGCAGACTTCATAAGTCAATCAATAATCACCCATATGACATCATGTTGTCTTCTGGCATGAGGCAAACCAACCACAAAATCCATCGTAATGTGTTCCTATTTCTACATTGGGATATCAATTCTTTGCAACAAGCCTCCTGTTCGTTGATGCTCAGCTTTGACCCACTGGCAAACTAAGCACTTTGCTACATATTCTGCAATTTCACGCTTCATTCCAGACCACCAAAAATTCCTTCTCATATCTTGAAACATCTTTGTACTGCCAAGGTGTATAGAAAACTTAGATTTGTGAGCTTCATCAAGCAACTGGCGCTTAACCCATAATTTTCAACGAAACCGCAATGAACCATTTTCATCTTGATACCAAGAAGAATTTGTCTTTTTGCTTTCTTCCATGTCCTTAGCAAAATCTGGATCTTCTTTTTGCTTCAATATAAGCTCTTCTATCAAAGGATGTCGTATCACGACAGTCATCGGTGCTTTGTTCTCGCCACAAAGGTGAGGCTGCCAAGCTATCACATCTTGCAACAACGTCCAAGAACGAGTCAATATACTGCACATTGTTGTCTTAGCATGTCTACTCAAAGCATCAGCCACCACATTCGCCTTGCCTGGATGATATGATATTGTGAAATCATAATCCTTTAAGTATTCAATCCATCTTCTTTGCTGTAGATTTAGATCTTTTTGAGAGAATATATACTTCAACGACTTGTGATCTCTAAACACCTCAAATGTTGCCCCATAGAGATAATGTCTCCAAATTTTCAGTGCAAACACAACCGCTCCCAACTAACTCCAAATCATGAGTGGGATAATGTTGCTCATGTGCCTTCAACTGTCTTGAGGCATAAGACATTACACGGCCATGTTGCATCACTGCACAACCATAACCAAATCTCGATGCATCTATGTATACTATAAAACCAAAATGACCTGATCGAAGCATCAGAATAGGTGCAATAGTAAGCTTGTCCTTCAGAGTTTGAAAACAAGTCTTCAATTCTTGGAAGCAGATACTTATTCTTGATGGTGACTTGATTCAACATGCGGTAATCGATACACAAGCGCATTGTTCTATCATTCTTCTTAACAAACAACACAGGTGCTCTCCAAGGTGACACACTAGGTCGGATGAAGCCCTTGTCTAAGAGCTCTTGCAATTGCTTCTTCAATTCTTTTAACTCTGTTGGTGCCATTCGGTATGGTGCCTTAGAAATGGGAGCTGTCCTTAGTAACAACTCTATCTTGAATTCCACTTCTCGTGTTGCAGGTAAATTTGACAGTTCCTCAAGAAACACATCGGGGTACTCACTCACAACGGCAACCTCCTGTAACAACATTCCACATTGACCAAGAATGCAATACTTCCATTTTCTATCAAATGTTTAGCTTTCAAAGCAGACACCATTATCTTGTCAGTTCGACTAGCTTTACGAGCATGGAATTCCACAGGTTGCATCTCACCAGTCAACAATTGTATATGCTTCTTCGTGCAATCTATATTAGCATAATGCGCATATGACCAATCTATGCCCAAAAGCACATCGAACTCATTGAGACTCGTGATCACCAACTGTGCAGGTAAATGATGTTGATGGATCTCCACGTCCACATCAAGTAGATACTCGCTACACGATTCTTGAGCATGCATAAGGCTAACAACTTTTAAAACATATGACATCTTTGTAGCCGACACTTCTAGTAAAGTAGCAAATCGTCTAGATATAAATGAATGAGTCACCCATGCATCAAACAACACTCTAACAATATGAGAACCAACAAGTAAAGTATCTTCAACAAGGTCGTGTGCTTGAAGCTCCTCCACAGTAATCGCATAGACACGTCCAGTCGTCTGTCGCGTGCTAGAAGGACCGGCCTCAGGCTTCTTCAACTCTCTTTCTTTCTTTAAGAGGCAATCCTTGATGAAGTGCCCCATCCCTCCATAGTGTAAACAAGCTCCGATCTCCCGATAGCACGGCTTTTCGGGGTGCACACGTGAGCAAGTAGCCCTTTGTGAAGTCGGAGTGGCCACTGACCCCTGTGTGGCCTCACTGCGGGTTGGCTGGTTCCATCTGAAAGTTTGGTCATCACACCTCTCATAAGGCTTTGTCATGCCTGCAAAGTGTTGGCGCTTGACCTATGTTTGCCCACCGTGTGATTGCTGGCCTGCCTTCTTGTGGTGATCCTTCTGTGTCCTTGCCAGTCCTCTTCTATGCATCTTGCCATCGTGACTGCCTCATCCAAGTCACGAGGTCTGCTTGTCAAAACTTTGCTTCACAGTCCATCCCGCAGCCCGCGCACGAACTTGCCTGCTCTGGCCCCATCTATAGTGTAGAGCTGCGGGCGATACACCTCCAAGTGTCGATATTTTGTAATATATTCTTCCAAGCTCAAATGATTCTGCTGTAAATCAAGAAACTCTTGAATTTTCTTATCCCTAGCATGCACTAGAAAGTAAGTGTTGAAGAAGGAATCTCTAAACTGCTTCCATAAGATTGACAGTTGGCCAGTATACCGGATCTCACGAGTCGATTGCCACCCATCTTTGGCATCACCTTTCAGCAGATAAGAGCTATACTTCACTTTGTCTCCCTTTGGCATCTTCAGAAGCTCAAAGAAGCGTTCAACTTCCTCAATCCATTCCTTTGCCTTATCAGGACTGCCCCCTCCTATAAAGATAGGGGGCTGCATCGCCATGAACTGTTGGAATGACACCGTTGATGCCTTCTCCTAAACTGGTGCAGTGGTGTCTCCTGAAGGAGATGCATTTCTCCTTTGATTACTGACCATCGACTGTACAGGAGGGGTCTGTGTTTGCAACATTGTCAACAATATAGTCTGTTGGTCCACTGGTGGAGTCTGCCTTGGTGGTGTTTGAGCACGCCCACCCATCTGGGCATACTAGTGCCCTTGACGTACTGTCATCATGTGGGATATGTGCATCAGAACGGGCCATACTTAGGTCTCTTTGTGCCTCTGTAGACGGCCCAGCTCACTTTTTACCCCTACATTGATATTCCATCTGTAAAACCAAGAACCTTTATTCTCAAACCAAGTCTAAGACCAATCTTATAAATCAAATCACAACGTGCATGAGCACACAGTTCAAAACATTGATCACATTATGTATTTATACTTGTAAAATCAAACTACAATAACAATTTAATCAAATAAATGCGTACCTGGGCAACACGACTTTACAGATAGGCATTAACTCCAATCCATAGTGGGGTTCGCCATAGCTCTGATACCAAAACTTTCAGACCCCAACCTTTTTGACACTCAAATACATTTTTTTTTCTAACATAAAGCATTGAAGTGTGACTACACAACAATTCAAAAGAAGGAGCTATGCCACTCAAAACGATGAGGCGAACTTTCACTCATATAACAATTTTGATTCATACAAAATCACATCTATGTGTATGACAAAAATGCCCCAAACCATATAATTGATGTCTAACAAAAATAAGACATCAATACAATCAAAGTAAGACGCGTTGGCACTAAAAAAAACCCAAAACCTCCCCAGTAGGAAGTGAGTAAAGCCATCTGCTCAACCTGCTGCACCAAAACCTGAAAAATGAAACAACAGAAGGCTTAGCCTTCGCAGTATGGAAACAAAATAGGAAAATTCTAAACCCTCTTAGGTAGGGTTCAAATATGAGAACAATCATAAAAACAACCTACCATCAAGTCGTGTCAGGGCATAGTCACATCAATTGCCAAGAAGGCCCCTAACATAGACCACGACATGTAAATGCCACTCAATGGCCACAGTAACACAATTTCAATCACATGCAAGGCATGCTTAAACATATTCTTTCATTCACATCATTCACATGCATATCAATCACATACATCCATTCACATACATTTCATTTCCATTAATTTTAGTGAATTGACAGTTCCTATTGGTGCAAAACAGGCACGTGCATACTGCGGGCGACCTACAGCCGAGAGACAACGCCCGTGGTGGCTCAGAAGAGTATGGAACCATTCATCCGCTGCAGTGGTAGAGCACTCATCTATGGATGTGTGAATTCCAATGAGAGATACTCAACCTTCCCTAGTTCACCAAGGTTGGGAAGGTGGGAGCCCAACACTCCAAGCACATCACACAACAGTACCCTGGGGCCTTGCACCTACGCTTCGAACAGGTGAGACTAGTGGCGAAGGCGGGACAACTCCCAAACACATAGCCACATCCCACCGGCCTCTCATTTCTTATTATTTCATTCTTATAATTATAATTGCATAATTACAAAACAATTGGCTAGCTCATGAAGTTGGTTCACTTCACGAGTACACCTACACTTATAATTGCCTCCACACGAGGGCTACACATAACAATAACAGTTTCGGCTAGCCGTCATAACAATACAGGTACAACTACCCTCCATTCATTCATTTGCATCATCGCCCACAGCAATGTATATGCAACAAACACAACATTCACATTCATTATCACAATAATCACATCTTTGAGAAACTTAGCCAAACCACAGAGAGTAGTCTCTATCTGTGATGGGCTCGTAGTTGTCCTATGCAGTTATCATTCTAAGATGCTTTCTAATGCACAATTGGGGTCGAGGAGACAATCGACTCGATACCCCACCTCATCTATCCTAAGCAGTTAATGATTCTAGCATGCACATGCAAATGCGTAAAATTTTCAAAACAAGTTTCTAATAGCTTTTCAAAACAAATCATATCATATATCAAATCATTTATATGCATACACACATTCACTCACAAAACAATCAATCAATCACATCACAATCATAGGATCCCACGATCTTAGGAACACACATTCACACATTGCCCCGGGTAGGGATTTGCCTGGAATGCTGCCATACCTGTCGCGCGCCTACCAAACTCTTCAAAATGCATCGAGCTTCAAATATGGTCACTCAAGGTCGACAGGACGTGCCCGGTGTACCTGCAGACATAAGCAAAGATAAGATTTCTACTAGTTAGCTTCACAATCCATACAAATATAAAACAAAATCATTGAGGCGCATGTCATCGCCTCAAGAAGGTGTCGACGGATAGTGTCGACCTACAAGCCCTCCAACAGGCCTCCTCCTAACTACTTGCCGTTGCCACCAAATGTCAAAATTCACTGTTTCGATCAACCCATCACAACCCAATTCTCATTTATTTTTTTAGTCGAGGCGTCAACTCCATAGTCATATCCAACTTACATATATTTTTCCCAAATAACTCCAAGATACACCCGTTCACAAAAGCATGTGCCACATGCTCACTAAGACGGTTCTAAATCTTCCCCACAACATCACAATCTCTACCATGCTTCTCTATTGCTTCGAAAAGCAACACCTCACTCTTAAAATATCAATATATACATGAATCATCGCTTCTCCAACATAATCCTAAACTTTCCCCAAAAAGCAAAGTCGCTAACATGCATCCCTAATCATCAAATTCTAAATTCTAGCATGCTAAAACAATAATTATACATGCTCCAATAAAAAATAATAGTTGATTTAGGCTTGTTTAAGCCTCACTCACCCAAAATTGGAGCCTAGACGGATGTAATCCTCTTGGCTGCCACCAAACCCGGACCCGACCCGACCTTCATAGGACGAGCTTGAGACTAATAACTAGGCCACCAACCTTCATGCTACCTAGGCTAAGGCCCTGCTCGATAGGAAGCCTCAACCCCCTCGCTTGGACCTTTGACTGAGACCATCCATTGATTTTTGGCCTCAAGTTGGCATGGCCTAGCCGTTTGACCTCTGCTCAATGTTGCCTTGCCGCATTGGGCTTAGCTTGGCATGACTACACTAGCCTTGCCCTAGCTGGAACTGAGGCCCTAAATGGCCCCTCGGCTAGCCCCAACAAGGTCGAACATTACCCAGCTATCTCGGCCACAGCCTATCCAGGCACAATGCCAACCCTGGGCTTCGCTACGGCCAAGCCTTGCCTAGCCACTTGGCCAACGTAGACTCCAGCCAGCTATTCATTGGCTGCCTTTCAGCCAAAGTGGCCCACTTCTGTTTCCAACTCTAATCATGGTTCCTTTCTCCTTTAACCGTCTCAGTCACTCGGTTCTCTCCAAACAACTTCAGCTTTTGCCAGCCGACCTACCCTCCACCTTTCAGCCATGCTGGTCTTAGCCAGCCCGATGTTGACTAGGGTAAGATTGCCTAACCAATAGGTGAAAAAAGAGATACTGCCCAGCTGCCTGATCTGCAAGAGATATTTTCACGTGGATGCACTCAGTCGATCTACTCAGACCTAGCCCAAGCCGGCCACCAATAGCTTTGCTAAGCGCCTCCATGCAACGCAAGGCAGGTCTTGTAAGGATACCAGCCAAAGAGACTAAGGGCAAGATCTATTTTGCAGTGTCGTTCCCGAGGACTTCCTTACGCTTGTTATATGGTCTCCAAGCTTAAAGCCACTTGCTCAGCCATGACGACCTTGGACCCTTCATCCAATGTTTTATATTTGCCTATATTTCTATCTCCCTCTTCTTGGTGGTTTGAACATTTTCGTAGTCACATTAAGTGCCTTGATATATACAGTGTGCACTGTGGTGACGCATAGCCAGTCGTTGGGATACTTTGCTCTGGAGATTGTCTGGATGGAATGCATTGTACATATTCTAGCTTGATGCCAAGCGCAACTGCAGATCTTAGGAATAGGTCATACTACGAATGAACTAAAGAATGAAAGATACAAAATTCTAGATTTCAAACAAGAAGATTTATAATTTAGTTGACAATGATTGCAAGTTGAATACATGATTGGCTTGCTTCTTACATAGCTTAGTCTATTTCTTTATTGTCTAATGATATTGTAATTAATGTTCGTAGATTTGGATTGTTCATATGTACTGATTTTTGAGTCTTATAATTTATTATTTAAATGCTACCATTTTTAGTAGCACGTGCTAGAAGTCTTGGGCCAAGCGACCGAGAAGTTTCAGGTTTGTAGTGGCATCTGAGTTCCACTATAGTTAGTAAATAGTACATATAATTTTCCATTTGTAGTCTTTTTTATTCCCCATGAAGTAGGAATGTGGGCATTCTCATCATATGAACATGAGTAGATCATACTATCCCTTTTATTATGTGTTTGTTATCATTGGATTGTAGTTAATGTTTGAATTTTAGATCCGATTGCTGTTAAGTTTTGAAATCAGTAAGGTAATTTATAGGTTTCTCCTCAATCCTTGGACTAGGGGGTGACATCTTCCCCATCGATCGGCTAGTGTTGACACACAAGGGAGCGATGCTCTATGTGTTGGCCATCAAATACAACAATTTTTTCTTCACAAGAATCTATAGTTTTAAAAATGGTTTGGGATTCAGTACTTGATCTTTGATTTGAATTTTAAACTCTTAAAATCCATGGTCTTAATGCAATAATAAATTGTCAATCATTATACTGATGGAATAACCATGTCCACCTCTTTAGCTGGACAGCTGTAAATTACTTGAGATCATCTAAATAATTTAAAAATTGATGTTTTTTGGATCATATTATTTCTTTAGACAAAAACCATAAATGCAATATTTTGAGATAACGGGTAAGAAGCATTGGGTGCTAGATGCAACGTCCGATGGTTGACAAAGAGACATAGTCGACAGAATGAATCTCAGCATCGATTTCCTAGCTGCAACGATTTACGAAAAGGAAAAAAAAAAAGACGGGGGATGCAAGTGCAGCCACTTGTGTTCAGGAGGTAAGACAATGAGATAGACAACAATGACCATGAGTAGTGCTCTTGAGAAAGATTGGAGATAGGCAACACAGTGAATATATCCTTTCCGGTCTTCTTTCCCTTTTGAGAAGGGTTAATGTGGGTATGAAAAAAAAAGTGTGCACCCTTAATATAAATGGTCCCATCAATCCAGATTGGATGAACTTCTTAGTTCGATCTAGAAGTGTTTGGCAAATATAATATGCAGAGAATGAACTCAGCGCACTTCTATTCTATCGTTTTTCACTTATTTTTTTTCTCTAGATTTTTACTTGGTTCACCATTTTTCTCGCTTCCTCCAAGTACTTGATTTTGGCTGTTCATCCGAAAGATGAACAACAACCAACAAGCCAATTTTTTCTACAAAATCAACCGTTTGGGCCACAGAAGTGAAGATAGTGATGTTGCTTGTGAAAGATCTACACGTTTTGATAGATTTGGGAAAAATGGTGGCCAAAATGAAACCTTTCAAGGAGATGGTCCAAATTCATTGATACATATAATTCCAAACGGACCACTTGCATTATTTCATTTGAGTCGTGCTATCCGCTAAGCACCAAAAAGTGTGTCTATTACCCCTCGGGGCCTTTCTGAATGCATCTTCCAATAGCAAATTAATTATAGCAGGTAATAGAGAGACAGAGAAAAAAGTGACCAGATGTCCCATGAAAGGATCAAATTTCAATATTAGTTACTTTCCACAACTTCTTTCGTATCTTACTTTGAATTTTAGTTGCTTCCCCCACTTCTTTTATAACTTCCTTCTCAATTTTCTTTTGTTTTCTTCTTGGCTGATAAGCAAGAGGTATCTGGAGGTTTTACACCACTGACAACAGGAAGCAGAGCATGACAAACCTGCATGATACATGTAACAAATCCAGAAAGCTTGACAGTTTCCCATTGTTGCAAGAAATATGATCTGAAAAGATTAAAACCAGTAGAATCCATCTTTACCCAGCACACCAACATCAGAAAGAGCATTCTTTCTGAACTTGAAAGAGAACACAGAGGAAAATAGCTGCAACTGCAGCTCTTGGCTAAAGGCAACATGAGCATAATGTGGTTTGAATTCATTACAAAGGCACATGTTCTATGGGTCTTGGACTAATCTATATTGGATGTGCTTGTGATGGGACCTTCAATCTTATAAACTTTGCTTCATCCAAGTGTCTGGTTCTATGTGGCTTGCTGTCTATACATGAAATGGTGGATCCAAAATATTTGTTTTGAACCCAATTCAGGGTCCATCTGTCTCTATTTGTCATTGTGTAAATGGCTGAAAATTGACATTATGACTTTCCTAAAATGCTACATAAATCATCCTATTATAAAAGAATGGTGAGCAAGGAGAAAAGAGAGTAACTTGTAAACCAAGTTGATTTTGTTTAATATAGCTGATATGTTTGTTCTTGGCAAACTATCAATTTGATTCTGTTTATGTATTGAATTGTCAGCACTAATTTTGATGTTCTCTTCTTTCTAGCCCTATAACTTGTGTTAAATCAGATATTATTGAATCACCACCATCATTCTCATTAGAAATGGCATCTTGAGAAGTCGCTGACACACTGGCCATGACATTTACACATTGTAGTCATTTCTTAAAAAGGAAATTTGTCTCATTTGGGATCAAATTTATCTCACATTAAAATAATCACAACTAAGAGTTAAAAAGTAGAAATAAAATGTCCTTTAAAGAATAAAACAATGAAGCAGCTCTAATGTTTGGCACCTCATTATTAAAGCAATAGTACCTGAGACTCGAATCCTAAACGACCCAAAAGGAAGATAAGACTATAATTTTATTTGAGAACATAATCAAAATTTCTCACGATGTTTTTGAATTGCAAGAGAGCTATCAATAATAATAAAAGAAAAACCTGATTTGAAATAGCAAACTAGATCTCCTGCCTTCCATCATTAAAACATCCAAAATTGTGAAAATAATTAATTAAATTCAAATAAATACAATATGTTGCAAAAAGGTTACGTCATTGAGTGATGTCTCTTAATTGAGGACAATTGCATTTATCATGGTCATTCTGTTTACAAGTATGACGTATTCTTGGCTTCCTAGCAACAATATTTGTAGAAGTCCATGTACAATATACATTACCACATTACATCATGGCACAAAATTCTATAGTGTCCAATAAACTGTTGTAAAAATTGGTGTAAAGGTGTCAATGAGCTTGCTACCCGACTTTTATGTTAAAAGCACAAGTTTGAGAGTCATGACCAGAATGATGACATGCAGCACACATTCTTAAAGGTTTGCTCTTATGGATGCCTAATTCTATTTGTTTTGCACTACCCTTAGCATGTACTTTTTTCGATCTTGAATAGTTAAATTGTTATATGATTGCAAAATATTGTCTTCTTCGTTTCCGATTTAAAGTTCAGGAACAATACTTTCTAATTCTATAAAAAACTTATCAAATGCTTGCATGGCATGATCATATTATTGTTGTGGCTTGAGTGCCACACCTATACACTTATTTGTTTTTCAGATGATGTGTGTCTCTTTATAATCAATGAATCATTAGCTCCAACTAGATGATTTGAACAGTCCTTGCCATGTGCTACACCACTTCATGCACTTCTTGTTCATCTTTTCCTAATATAAGTAAATGGGATTTTTTGAAATGATTCATGTTTCAATACAATGAAAATATGATGACATAAAATACCAGGTGAATCCTACAACAAACAGGTGCAAGTGGACAATTCTTTGGAAATCTTATTATAAGTAAACACATACTCTTTGACTTGTCCATTCTTTTATTCCTCATTTACATTGATTTTTTTTTAATACTCATCACAAGCATACAGAAGTGTATGACAAAGCGAGTGTAGGAGTTGTTCTATTAACTTGTTAAAAGTTGTGGAAATAAATACTTTGCTCAAGTATATCTCCATAGCACTATTTGTCACTAAGGGTATAACTTCATTCTTCATTTTTTATAATCACAATTTAACTATTTATCTCTTTGTTTTGAGTTGTGTCATCAAACTTTACAATAAACTCTCTCAAAGGAGTATTTTTTGTTAATGTACTTCTTAAAAAAATTGTTCATGCTTTCACTATGTTGCACGGTTGATATCCCTACCATAAATGTGGTAATTTGTATAGTTAGCCCACCTAGCATGATTATTCCATAGTTCATGACCCAATCATCATCTTCTAAGGTAGGAAGTAAAGTGACTAATTCACCCCATATAGCTTCGAATTTTTCAATTTTTTCTGATTGACATACCCACTTCTCTCATAAGTCATGAAATTGTGCATGTTTATACAACTGACTGACATGCCCTATTACTTTTTGATATATATGCCAAATGCAAAATCTGTGAATAGAATGTGGAAATACCTTCTTTATTGCAGAGTTCATAGCAGGATCTTTGTCAGTGATAATAGCTACCAGGTACTTTCCCATCATTGCTTGCAACCATTCGTTGAATACCCACGCAAATTATGGCTTTTTTTCTTCAAAAAGAAGAGCACATCCAAATATAATTGATTGGTAGTAATGGTTCACCCAGTAAGTGGTGCAAAAGGCATCAAATATTTATTTGTTTTGTAAGTTGCATCGAATGAAATCACATCTCCAAAATAGTGATAGTCATTTTTGGGCTCATGTATCCACCCAACAGCAATTTCTGAATTATCCAAATGAATCACATTTATTAGAAAAAAAATCAGGATTTTCCTTATTTTCTTCTTAAAATAATCTACAACATATTGACAATCCGTTCCATAATAATTTTTGCCAGCTTTCTAAGATGAATTCTTAATTGGTCTTCAGTAAACAGAGCATTATGAAGTCCACCAACTTCAAGTGATAAAACATCTGTAACCTGGTGTGGCTTGAGACCTACACAAATCCATGTATTTACACCCAATTCATGTTGCTTATAAATTTGTGTGCATGTTTCAACATTTTCAACTTTGATGGAAAGTGTAACACATGATTATGTTGTAGATGTGTAGGGCTAATAGACCAAACCTTTTTGTCATCTTTCCATGAAAGGTTAACTTTTGCTAGACAACCACACCTTGTTGTAATTTTTTTCTTTTTTCCAATCAGTTGTTTTCCTCTTCAACCATCTTTGTTACGTTTCAATTGTTTCCACATGACTACACATTTTTTCTTACTTGAAAGTATATGAGCATCAATCCACCCATATTTGCATATGATTATAAAACTCAAAAACATCTTCATCAGTTTTAAATTCCATACCAACTAAAGTTGTTTAATTAATAGGTACAATTGGAGTATACCCTTCATTTTTAGGCATAGCTTAACATATTCTTCTTTGTTATTTACATATTCACAATCATTATCCAATTTAACTTCATTATCATCAATGGTGTCAACATTGGGTATGTTATAAGTTCTTTCCAAATGTTACTTGGTTCACTTGAAAATAACATTCTTATCACCTGCTTTGCTGGTTCTGCATCCATAACTTTAACAAAAAATAACTAACATGCTAAAAAACTACATCAAAGAACACACTTTTAATTAAGGATTCTAAAATAGAATGTAAATCCAAATGTAAAAGAAAACATCGAGCAAATCATGTGTACAGAATTACGATCCTAAAAACAACATCATTCCTTATGATCTAGATGTATTGGACACCCACGCGTTTGCAAGCAAGCTCTTTTTGATCTGGTCAGCAAGGACCAAACAATCCTTAAACATAGGATCATTCTGTACAATCTACATGTACAACAACTTGACAACATGGCATAGCCAAAACAATTGGGTGCCCAACTCCTCATGTATCATCCAATGCGTGTACTGACTAGCAAAATGAAAGCTTCACATTTTGATGTTATCTTCTACGAGAATCCTTTACGAAAGGATTCAAGTCATGCAAGAGACTTGGAGCCAGAAGTTGGCCAGGTGCCTAAATCCACTTAGCTAGGTAGGACCCAATCAACAGCAGAGGAAAGGAGAGACCAATCAACATGCTTAACCCTTGTGTTGGAAGAAGAGGCAAACTAAATAGCTTGATTAATGGCAGAGCTGAAGAATATTTTGACTTGAAGCGAGGGCTTAGACAAGGGGATCCTATCTCCCCAACTTGTTTATTGTAGTTTTGGAAGTGTTTACCCGACATCTTCATAGTAGTTGTACGCCGATGATATTCACATTTTTTTGAAACTAGAGGCGAAATCATTGGGGGAAATTCAATCCTTGCTTGATGAGCTTTTGGAGAGAACTGCTGGGCTTGTAGTAAGTAATGATAAATCGTCCATTTTTTTGTTCAATTCTTGCAATGGAGGAGGACCGATGGATCATATCTTGGCTGGCTGGAACTTCTCCACTTTGCCATCCTTGTACCTGGGCCTACCTCTTTTCATAGGTAATATGATGCTTTCTCGATGTGACAAGCTCTTATCTAAACTGGGGCATTGGCTCGCTCAATGGAAAGTAAATATGCTATCCTTTGCTGGGCGCTTATGTTTAATTAGACATGTGATCAACCAAAGTATAGAATTTTGGACTAGCATTTTCTTGCTTCCAAACTGTGGTGATTCGAAGTTTTGGTTGAATAATCTGATGGTGTCCTTCCTTTGGGGTACTATGGATCAAAGGAAAAGAGTGCATTATGTAGCTTGGGATAAAATTTGTAGACCCATACAGGACGGAGGTGTTGGGCTAAAGAATATTTATGAACTCGATCTGGCCAAAATTGCAGCCTTGGGTATACATATTTGGTACAGAAAGAAATAGTCGGCTAAGTTTGTGGCTGGGAAGTATATCAGATGGAAGAGCTTATGGGGCCTAAGAGTTCATTCAAAGGCCTCACGTTTTTTCGTGGTGTTGTCAAAGGCTGGAGGAAAGTGGAGACTAAGGTTAAGTGGGAAATTTGTAAAGGAAATCTTAGTTTCTGGTATGATAATTGGTCAGGCAGGTGCTTGGCGAAGGATCTTCAACTGAGGAATTTAGCTGGTGTAAAGATTGGTTGAAGTTGTTTGTCAAATAGTTTTTACGTTTAGGATATTCTTCTACATTCTAGGATATTCTTTTACATTTAGGCATTCAGAGGCCTTGTCTTCTCCACCAATGAGGGCAGGTTCAAAGTATTACATGGAGATAATACAAAAATTGGCGCCAAGGATTTTTGGGAGCTGATTCGCCATAAGCATAGGTCAGAGAAATGGAGGGAGCTCTTTTAGTTTTTGCCATTGCATCCAAGAGCATGGTGGTTCATGTATTTGGCATGCAAAACAAGCTGCCTATCCTAGATCGATCTCGAAGATGGGGTGTGGCTTTGGTGAATAGATGTTTTATTTGCCATAAACATGAAGAAACTGTGGAGCATTTGTTGCTAATGTGCTCCTTTGCAAAGTCTGTTTGGCAGATGGTGGTGGCCAAGTTCAAGAAAAAGAGCTCAATGCCCAACATAGCCTATGGTCTTAGGAAATGGTTCACTGCAGGTTTCAAGGGTGGGTGGATTTCATGGAGTTGGAAGGTCCAATTTGGCTGCATGATTCGGGCTATATAGATGTTTAGAAATCTGGAGGAATGGAGGTTGAACTTCGCAGAGTCCTGAAAGTTTGCAATAACAGCTGCCTCACTGAGCTCAAGAGTATTAAGTTTTTTATTTTTAACTGGATGTATCGCAGGAGAGTGGCTGAGAATTGGAGAAGGTTGCATTTGTGTTGAGATTGTCTCTGTAGCTCTCAAACATGAACTCAAGTTGGCCTACGATTTCAAAGTTTTATAAAGAATTTTGTGGGTGAGACTTGAAAAACACCACAGATTATCTACTCATGCCAGAAACAATGATTTTGCAGGAAGTTCTCTCCTTCATCTTTCCTCATAGATGGCAAAGGATTATTGTTATCTCAAACAATAAGACTTGGCTGCATTGTATCAGGAGCTGCTGTGAGTGGTGACACAGGTTAGATCTCAAATTTCAGAAAGTGCTTCTGTACGCCCAAAAGCTACAGATTATTTTTGATAACCCTACTATTGATATATCCAGTAAGCTGTTGGATATGTAATTTGGGCTTCCTCCGTGTTTGTATCCATCAACGTGGAGGTTATGCATAGATTTTTTGTGATATATTTCCTAGACTGCTGGCAATATTTTGTTTATCCCTAAGGGATCTGTGTATAGCTCGATTTTCTTAATTCAATTTTGGAGGTAATCCCTCTAGCAGTGTCGTTTTCTAAACTACATAGCTTGAGAAATGTTGCAGAAAGTCTAGCGCACCCTGGGTTAATCGATTGAAGTCCAAGTCCCACCCCATGGGAGGTCATTTATGATGTTCCCTAGTGCTAGACTGAAAGGTATGAACGAAGAATAAGAAAGCAAATTCACTTGCAAAGAAATGTACATGGTTCCATGAAAAAGGATGAACATATATCCATAGTGCTGCCACTCTCTAACCATCACAAATTGCTTATTTAGAGAGAGAGGCGATAATTTTTATTAAGTAATGTTACTTGAAGCTCGATAATATCTCTTTACATTTGGATTTACATTCTGATTTGATTGGGCCCCCTTTTCTACCTTATCAAACTTATTAAGGGAACTTGAAAAAACGTTCTGTTTGAAAGGCTTGAAACTTTGTTACCACAAGCACTAACATTGCTCATTTCATCATTTGTTGAAATCCCAATGATATTAGTTTTTACCAAATGCGACAAATGGAAGAAGACAAAAAATGGTGGTAAGTGACTTAACTCAAGCATTCTGTGAATGCCAAGTCCTTTTATTGGAATCGGCCTATGGCGTGTTAATCATTGTAGTTGACAACTCTGAAGTTGGTGATGAATTGAAAAGCAACTAGGTCTTTGGGATGTCCCGTTGGCTCTGGCTACCCCAAGATGTAGGTGACCTCATCCATTAGTATGCCATGTCCACTAATGGAAATCAAATTGTAGACGTACATGAGTTTTAAGCCGATGCATGGATTAGGTGATTGTCTCGACATAAGCATATAATCAAACAATATATACACAAAATATTTCGAAAAAACACCTCCTAATTGCCTAACTTTATCATGAACTTGTTGAAAAATAGCTTCGTTACCTAAACTAGATATGTAGGATTTCAAATCCTCACTCATTCTATATACCTGATATTCCTATATGCTTGGATGGCATGGACTCCTCCAAATGGAGTTGTAAAGGTTAAGTATCTTTGCTCTCCTTGATCACTCATCACTGCACAAGGCTAATGCCTTTGTACGGGTGAGGCGAGGCCAATACTCACCTCTTGTACATTGATCCAACCATTGAACTTCCTTGAGACAATGCATACAGGGAGTTTTCCATGATGTGATGACTGGGACATATAGGTGAAGGGAAACTTTTAAATGTGCAATCACATGCACAAACAATTGGCTTTCATGCAATGTGGCCTAAGATGGGAGGTTAAAATCAAGGAAAGAAGCAAGCATTGCTTTCAAACATCTCTTAAATTAAGAGAGGTGATACATAATTTTGTATCTACGTGAGCATGGCTCTCTTCATTTTAAGTCCTAATGCACATCATAAGTATACACATACAACAAATGAGGGTACTTAGATGGCACTAAGGGTGAGATGACATTTAAAACATGGAAAAGTGGAACATTCTTGTCTAGTCACACAGTGATAGGTCCCTTCGCTATCATGACTATTGTTTATGTGTAAAATTTTTTGTTCTTACTTGCAGACTGTAATAAATTGGACTTGTTTACTTGCTCTCACCTCCATTCCTTGTGCAGGATCTCAAGATATGGGGCTCGACTTATCGGTACAAGGTCTAACCATTCCTAATGCCTTTACTAGGGGTAACCAAACCAATGAGTATACTAAAATGGTCAATTTCATAAGTTTAAATGTTGTCCAAAACCTGAGAAAACAAGCATACCCTACTTTTGAAATCATGCATGTTTTCAAATCTGAATATACCTTAGAAATAGACTTATGAACAAGAAAATTAAATCTTGATGTATGTTCATGTCCAGATCATCATGATCAATGCAAATAGATGTCCTAAATTTAATACAATGTATGCAAAAATTAGGTCACATAGACATGGAGTCCAGTCTCTGTGAGAATTTTGGGGTAGAATGTAAACCTATAAGGAGAAAAGTAAATCTAAATCCAAAGAGTGGAACCATAATCTGAGAGGTTGTATAATTTCATGTGTTAAATTCAAATAGGAAATGTCATAGTAGTTTAAAATATCATATCATGTTATGGAGACTCATGGTCCAAGGTCAAAGATTCAGTAAATTTGAATATGATCTTACAAACCCAAATTTTGATAGAATCTAATGATTACATTATCTAAAATCTTATGTTTGGGCATGATTCAATGTAAGTTAGTCTAAGGTTATAATCCAAAGTTCATTGTGTGAAATCTGATCCAAAATCAAAGACCTGAGGTCCAGGAACCTAAATCTAAGTTTTGAGTTCTAAAACCTATGTATCCATAATCTGAGTTTTATGATTCAAGAATCATTATGTGAAATGGTAAAAAGTCTAGGATTGAAATCCAAAATTTAAGATCTAAGATCTATAACTCAAGATCCAAAATCTAATACTTAGGATTCAGAATACAATACTCAAGGTCCAAATCCAACTTTAATATCAGGATTTAAATCAACCTAAGGTTTATGATTTGAATTAAATCCTTGAATTGAGATCCAAGATCCAAATCAGCTAGGGTAGGTCAGCTAAGAGAACTGCGTTCAAACCATATGATATATGACATAAGGTTTGACTGTAATAAGTGTGTTTGGTCTTAGTCAAGCCATATGATATATGATATGAACTTCATTCATTTCATATGAATTAGTGTTTTAAGAAAGTCGACTACACCTAGACTATGAGACTAGGTTCACAAGTAGTGCACTCTAAAACCAGTTTGAGTTAGGTTTTAGAGAACTGAGCTAGGTTTGGACTCCAAACTTACATGACCTAGGATTTTTTAATTCATTTAAAGAAGTTGATTTTGAAAATATTTTAGAATATGATTTTGAAATGGTTCTTGTGTGAAAGTCAAATTGGATTCATGTTTTCACATACCTAGGCTAATGTCACACGGTATGCTACTAGGCTGACGTAGTCTAGTTTTAGACAAGGGGTGTATGTGGGTGCAAGGTGATCCAGTGCATGTCAAAACAGATGTGCAATACATGAATAAAGAAAGCATAAGAGAAAACTATCTTTTCTTATGGATGATTGAAGTAAGAACTAAATAAGTAGAAACATGAAATTAAGAAAATGGACAAAGAAGAGATAGATATAACTGACTCTTATCCCTACCCTAAAGACATTAAAATAAATATAATTTAAAAAAAAATGCTAAACGACAACATTATTAAAGCAACTAAGAGAAATCTAATACTTAAGCAAGAAGTAAACATGTTAAAAGTAAAAGCGAAAATAAAACAACCATAAAGAAAAGAAAAGAAAGAAAGAAACGAAACACTAAATTACAAATAAAAAAGTCATAAGAGAGAAAAAGAAATTATCTGAGTCTAAAGACCTGCATGAGCACACTCCCATGACCTTTGAACCGAGCATGGTTGGGTCTAGGTTGAATGCTAAAAATGCAGTCTGAACCAAGACTCTAAAATACCTTTTTGTAAGTACCAAACTATAATTTTTCCAGAATTTTAGGGCTCTCAAGGTAGCTCTTAAATTGTGTGAAAAGAGAGGAAGGGGAACAGCCATATTTTAGGAGAGAGAAGGGGTAAACACCCTCCAGATTTTTTTATACATGATTAAACATTTCACTCTCACTCTCCTCTCAAAACTCAAAAACCATAGGATAAATTGGCATTGTCACCCAAATTTTGGTGGTTGTGATCTCAACTAAACTCTTAATTTGATTCCATAAAAAGCCACACATGCACAGAGAAGTGCTGATTAATTCTTGCAAAATGATTTGGATTGACATTGACCTTGAAGGAAGAATGACTCGATAATATGAAGAGGTGAAAGTAACATTTAAACACTATATTTAAAAACTTGCTATAAATCAGTAAAATGTTTGTTCTGACCACATACAGATTTTGATTTCAATTCTGTCTTCAGCCGGCACATTACAAGTACTTGCATGCAAATCAACATGAATCTGAGAGTGAGAAAATCATAGTGCATTTTTGAAATATAATGTGCATTGAGCTCACGTGTGGATCCTTGATTTGGGGTTGATATTGGGACGAAGACTCAGATCCATATCTAAGGAAAATCCTAGAAGACGTATGTGGATATGACAATGGGATCTGGATCATGATGTGATATTTGAGACTTAAAATGAGCATCATGGATCTGTATCTATAAAGATATATCTCATATCAAAACTTGGATATGAGACCCATACATGAAAATAAGACTTGGATATGTGATATAGATTAAGATATGAAATGAAGATCTAAAAATAGCATTGACTGGACCTCGGTTCAAGCTGTATGACATAGACTGGGGCTTGGTTAAGCTCAATTTTAAAAAACTAGCTTCTAAACTTGGTAGGGCGCATGTTTACCAGGCTCAATCCTAGGTGCTGTTTTTTGAAAAACCCTAGTTTAGTGAGAAATGGATGTGGACTGAGCCTATTCTCAGGCATACCAGATTCATGTGAATGTAGATAAAGGCTAACATAGGTTCATGTAGCTCCTGAGTTAGGTTTTACAAAAAATATGCGCATGTTAGCAAATGACCAAGATATCATTGTGTGTGATTTTCGGTTGAAATAGGTTCAAATAGGGGGATTGGCTTGAGCTAAGGTTATATGAATAAAAAAAATTCATAAACCAAGGTATACGTGACATATATACTATGCTTATGTAGAAGAATATGGCTCAAAAAGGAAATGATCGTTTTACCCTTGTGTGTATTTCCAAAATTCTAGATGAATTTTCTTGATCTAACTGAGCGAACCTGTGGGCTGACTCTTAAATAGGTTTTGGTTAGAATATTGCTGCAAAATTTCCCCCAAATTCTTGTAAAAACCAAAAATAAATTTTTTCCAAGCTGTATATGTGAAGTTTATAATGGGAAATCAAGAAGGGTTATAAGAATCTGAATTTTTGTTAGAATTTTCATAGATGGAGCTGAGGTTGCCTAGACAAGATACTTACCTATAAGGATATGCTGAAAGATTGAAAATTTGAATTAATTGTGCAAAATTGAGCTTCAGAGCAGTTTGTAGTGTAGCAAGAACTGTGAATGAATTCTAAGGCCTTTGAAACTGAATTGAACTCCACGCAAAAGGAATGAAATCATCCTTAAACATGATTCCAACTTAGTTCAGCTCAGTCTATTGAGTTTAGCTTAAATTCAACGCAAACCCCAAAAAATAGAAGAAAGGTCTCAAAACTGACTTAAATGCACACTTGGATTAATGAACTCAAACTAAACTATAGGAATCTTGATTTATACATGAAAAATGATCCTAGCTCAATTTCAGCTCACTCTATTAGGTTGAGTTCAACTCAAACCCCTAAAACAAGAGAGAGAAAGAACTGAGATCTGAATTGAACTCAACCCAACTAAGGGAAACTTGACTTACACATGATAAACATAATCCTAGCCCAGTTTCAACTCCCTCTCTTGGATTGAGCTCAAATTCAGCTCCAACCTCTCAAAGTAGGAGAGAGAAAGACCCAGTGGCAATATGCAAGTTAGCATAGGTCTGAAACTTGGGTTGGCTAACTTAAACTCAATGAAATGAACCTTTCTCTCAATTAAGGTAGTACACCTAAAGATTATAGTTTTATGTTTCAGAGAGCTGATTTGAGCAACAGGGGTGCTGACTTCATGCTGGGTTAACCCTAGTGAACTAACTCTGGCAACTCTTGGGATCATGTAAAGTTGAGAAATGGCATCCTTGCTCAAATGTTAGCCAATTGTCAAAAATTTGATGAAAAATTCTTACTTTTTAGGTCCAAATATAGCATGATGGGGCACAATGGACATTTCTATTTTTTAAGTTATAGAAAAGTATTTTTTTGATCTAGAAACAACCCTTGTTATTGAAATTTGGTTTTTGAAAACCAATTTAGAAAGTTCATGGTGAAGGGTAAAATGATTACTTGGACTTACAAAAATTTGGATGTTCACAGTTGTGTCAAGTCCAGGCCCCATATCTGAGTCAAGGTAAACCTTAGTAAAACCCAAGCTTTGTTTGATTGATCCTACTCATATTATTTGAGGCCATTAATTAAGACAAATCTTGAACCTAGGTGAGATTACCCCAAGTTAAAACTGAAACTAAGACATCACTTCTTCCCAACATAGGGTAGTTAATTCTAATTCAATTCTGTTCTTGGTAGTCACCTAATCAAGGCTTGGTTTTGGTAATGCTGGATTAAATAACCCTAGAATACATCTAGGTCCATCGATAATCTCAATTCCAATCCACCTGAGCACATTCACCATCAAAATGTAGCAGGCAGCTTAGCTCACTCATTGGCAAGTCTAAAAATTTATTAATCTCCAAGAATTGCATTCATGTAGAGTAGGATTTTCATCCATAGATTTTGGCCACATGCATCAATGCATCGACACTAATGATATGGGAATAAATGGAGTGCCTCTTATCTTATTCAAGAAATCCTTTTCAATTTGAGGCCATTTAGACTATAAAACCTACAATTTCAAAACTTGTATCATGCATCATGTAGATTAGAGTCATAATATGATGATCTAGGATGAATAATGCCTCTTACGCTTGTTCAAGTTCCCTGAATTTGTGAGGCCAAACTAGGTTTTCATTAAAATAAATGATTTCCAAAACTACAGCATGGTTACAATAAATCACATTAGCACTTTGAATAACATTCAGCTTCTTAGTTAGGCAGGAAAGTCAAGTCCAGTCCTTGGTTTGGTTACCCTCATAAAGGCACCAGGAATAGCTGAACCTCATACCAACAAGTCTTGCCCCTCAATCACTCTTCCACTCTAGAAAGGGTGATCATCCTCAAGGTAATCAAATTTTTCATGTAAACAAAACCTAGGTTACATAAGTGTGGAGTTTTACCCAAGTTTATCCCTCAATGACCTAACATAGACCTGCCTTAGAGTCCAATATTCAAACCTAAATTATAAAGCTATGACCTAGCCGATTCCACGTCAAACCTAGGACCATGAAAAAGCATTTTTAAGTATATTCCCTCAAAAGTTCAAGCTAGGATCGACACAATTTATCCTATTGTTCACACGTAAAATTTCTATCAAATCCTACATGCAGACTGTAATAAATGGGATAGTATTACATGCGCTCGCTTTTGTTTTCTTGTGTTTAGTACAATGCCAAAAGATTTCCTTCTTAATATGTGTTCCATTGTCGGACATGATGTCATGTGACACCCCAAACCTACACAAGATGTTCTGTGAATGAAAGAGATAACATGTTGCCTTCCATGGTTCTTAGAGTGATTGCTTCCACCCACTTGGTGAAATATTTTGAAGCAGCAAGGAAACATTTGTGTCCATTGATGCAAAGGATTAATTGGGTATACTGCATCAAATGGCCAAATTGAAAAAGGCCACAGTGATACAAAAGAATGTAGATATGCCATGGGAGCATGTATCCCATCCGCATGGATTTGACATTTTAGACATCTCTTGACGAACTTGTAGACCTATTGCATAGTTGGCTAATATTAGCCAGATCAAGTTAACTGTTTGATCAAAGTCTGATCACCAGCATGTCCTCTGCAAATTTACTCATGGGCTTCCCATATCATTTCTTAAGCTTCCTACTTATCGTCATGAATATTCTATGCTGAAACCATGTTTGAACATTATCTCTCTTAAAATGAAATATCAACTTCACATACACTGTATTGCTCTCTCCTCTTTCTTTGGCATTTTGAGAGGAAATTTGCCTGTCTCCAAGTAATCTTTGATGTTTTTTTACCAAGGACCTTCTTCTAAATCAACCTAGTTCTTCTGTTCTAGGGGATGGCATGCCAGTTGAGTTAGTCTCCCTAGCTCAAAATCTATACGTGGTTCATTCTTTTTTAATTTGATAATGGACCCAAGGCTGGCTAGACGTCTACAAATTGATTGAACTCCCTCTTGACATAAAATAGCTGGAATTCCTATACCTTTTGTGCCAAAGTCCAAGTGACTTCCTAATAAGGTGGCAATTTAGGAAGTTTTACCTTCCATTCTTCATTAATTTGGTTTACAATGAGCAAAGAATCACCGTAAGCATGAACTTTTCTGATGTTAAAACTCAACAACATTCTGAGTCTATGTATCAATGTTTCATATTCAGCCATGTTTCGAGTGCATGTGAATTCCAACTTCAGAGAATAAGGGATCATCTCCATTTTAGGGGTGGGTAGGAGGATCCCAAAACCTGTTTCGGCCATGTTCTCATATACATCAAGGAACATCATCCAAGGCTATGTGGTTTCAATGTGTAAAACTTATTCATATGGGAAATCATCACTAGCCTTCAGTTCTTCAGCTAATGGAAAATCTACCATACTGTATGAGATGCGCTTGCCACTTGGTGATTCTTCCTTTGAGAAATTTCTATCCTAAGATATACTTGAGAGGATTAATTCTTGAAACCACCTTGACTTCACATGAGAACATATAGCATCTTAGTTTTCAACACATTCAAACAGAGGAGAGACATGTTTTCTCCTTCATTGAATATTCCTTTTCATATTAAACGAAGGTTTTGCTGGCATAATATATTACATGTTTTATCTTGCAACCTTCTTCATAATGAGCTAAAAATCCTCTGCAAGAGGAGCGGTTGACAAAAATGCATAACAGTAAGGAACGTCCCAAGACTAGCAGCTTTAAAACTAGAGGATTCAAAAACTATGATTTGATAAACTCAAAGGACTCTTGACATTGTAGGCCCTACACAAACTTGATGCCATTTTGGAGCAACTAGTAGAATGGCTCACATCTGAAGGCTAGGTTGGAAATAAATCACCGAATTAACTACATCTTACCTTGTAAACTAGGTAATTCTTTCAGGGTGGTTGGAGCGGGTATATCAATGATGGTTTTGGCCTTAGTGGGATCTATATCAATACCCAATCAACTCACCATATGTCCCAAGAGTTAGCCTGATTCGACTCCAAATATGCATTGTTGAGGATTTAATCTCAACTTGTATTGGAGCAATCTATTGAAAACTTGAATCAAAACCTCAATATGATCTTACAATGTCTTTGACTTTACTAGAATGTCATCTATATATGTGCCGATGAACTGGTTCATTTGATCATCATATATAGTAGTCATGGCTCTTTGATATGTTGCTACTAATTTTTTTAATCAAAATGGAATTACTGTATAGCAAAAAGTCTCCCAAAGAACGATGAATGATGACTTGGGTTGATCTATAGGAGATAATTTGTTTTGATTGCAGATGGCATATCCATCTATGAAAGAGGATGGCATGATCTACTCCACTATCAACTAGTAGACCGATATTGGGGAAATGGTAGTCATCTTCGGGTGTGGCTTTATTGATGTCTCAAAAATCAATGCAGATCTGGGCTTACAATTTTTTATATATAGCAAGCCATTTAGGGAATCAAAGGCTCTGATAAACTTGGCCCTAAGTAGATGTTCCAGCCCTTCTTTGACTTTGTCCTTGACTCGTGAATTCAACTTACTTAATTTTTGTTTGACTAGGTGATTCCTTCGTTATTAGCCTGTACTCTACTAGCTTTGGGTCTAGTCGGGACATATCTTCATATGTCTATGCCAAAACTTCCCTGTATCTTTTGAAAAATTGAACCAATTTTTCTTCTTCTTCTGGATCAAAGTTGACACCAATTTGTATAATTTTGGGATCTTCTATGGTATCAATATTCACTTACTTGATCGGATCATTAAGCAAGGCTGGTAGTTGATTTTCTTTAAAACTGGCACCTGCTTGAGGAGTATAACCTGGGATGAGCTATGAAGTTTGTTCGTTCCACCCGTTTTAAGTTTGGGGGCAATGACTAATTTGTGGATGGGTTTGAATGCCATCTTAATCCTGTAAGGAATGATGAGAAGAACATAAGTTGGACATGCATTTAGTGTGCATACAAAATAAAAATAAGAGGTAGACATATAGTGCAAAACTGAACTTTATTGATAAAATTTGAAGTATGAGGACCTCCACCGTCCTTGTAGAAGTTCAGGAAAAAGACAAGAAAAAGTGAAATAATGATTTTCTATTTAAACTCCTTGCTTCTTCTTAGATACCTCTTTGGCCTTCTCTTGTTAGGCTTTCTTTTGTAACTGAAACCTGTAGTCCTGTGTGTCTGGCCCCGCTATTGACCGGTTCGACAAATGCCATCTTCATAACCCCTAAGCATGTGCATGGCTTGTAGCAAATCTTGATCACCAAATGAAGGCCTTTCAATAGTTCTACAAAGCATTTGTATAAAGGATGTTTTTTTTATGGCCGCTTCATTGGTTTGACCACCAAGATTGTAGAAGGTTGAACCTTTCCAATCCATTGGGTTGACTTGCTCTATAATATGAGGTTCATTCAAATGAAAGCAATCAAAGTTATCTTTCAAGTACACTTCGTCAGAGCACTGGACTCTCGGAATCACAACAGTGCATGTAGGACGAGGGACCAGAGGTTGTGTGAGCCTTTCTTCAGGTTTCTCAACAAGGACCCTAGTGATAGTGCCTCCATGACTCCATTTGATGCATTGGTGCAGGGTGGAGGACACAACATTTGCTTCGTGTATCCATAGTTATCCACAGAGTAAATTGTAAGATGGTGGCACATTCACCACATAGAAAAGTACTGTATGGATGGTGAAGCTGATGTGCAGGTCCAGATATAGCTTGCCTTTTACTGTCCTCCTGCTCTTGTCAAACCCATAAATGGTCATATCATTTGGCAAGTAATGTTCATCATTGAGGACCAAGGCTTGGGCTGTCATCTCAAGGCAGATACTTCAATGTCATGGCCCAAAGCATGATGAAATTTGTGGTGAAAACCTTCTACGAGGAGATACTCCAAGATTTTCTCCTTGTTATGCTTTGAGGGAGTAATTTTCTGTCTTGCATCCAAATAGGACATTTCTCACTTTTGCGATTCAAGGGCAGCATTTTCTTATTGTCTCCCTTACCTTTGTAGTTTTGTGGTTGCTGTCTTGGCGAGTTGGACTATGCGTTTGCCAAATTCTTATTTACAAGAAGAGCATGCACTTGAGTTTTATTGGCCTTTAGGAAATCATCCGCCTTGCTGCGACCACTACTCTATCCCGCATCTGTTTGAAGATAGCCATTCTTGATGGTGGATAAGCCCTTGAAAACCCCTAAAGGTCATGGTTAAACCATGTTCTTTTGGCATTAGAGTGTGAAGATTTAAACTAGATGTCCACCATAACTAGATACATTCTCTACCCATCTTGTCTGACTCTTGGCAAAGATTGATAAGAGTATTGATGGTCAGCACCATAGTGAGATTGGGTTCATATTTTTCTCGATGAAATCACTGACCATCTCATCAAAATGCCAGATCTGAGTGTAATCAATGGTCCCCAAGTACCACTACACTACATTGATAGTGTGGAGGTTTTTTGCCCCTCTGAACTTGCTAAATTTTCTTCAATGTCCCTCAAGGTTTTCACCATCCTGCCATTCACAAAAATCTCATTTGGGGTAGGTCATCTTCCCTCTAAATTCAACAGGTTGTTCTCTCCATTCCATGAACATGAGATTGGATATGATCTTTAATGCACCTAGTGAAGAATTGAAGCTCCTGGGCTTGAGCGGAACCTTCTAAATTCTTGTGAGTTGGCTTAGCAATAACTCCTTGATTCACCATTTACTGAGTCGTCTTCTAAATGGCCAGCATAAGAGTAGGATCTACCTGATGTGGATTCTCCATCTCTTCTTGAACTCATTTGGTGAAGTAATTTGTAGCTCCAAAAAAATGCCTGTGCCCATTTGAGGCAGGTGGATTGATTGGGCTGACTACTTCGAAGGATCTTATTACAAATGGCCAGGGTGAGCTAACCGAATGGAAGTATGCTGCAGGAGCATGAATTAATGGTGCATGCAATTGGCATTTGATGCACTTCTCTGTTTGATGAGACCATTTGAGAACAGACGTGGTTGTATGCCTAGGATAGAAATTTCAGGTTAAATCCAATAGGTTGTTCTCTCCAATTGGCATTTGATGCACTTCTCATACCATTTTATGTGAGATAACCGAATGGAAGTATGCCCTCAGAGTTATTCACTCCTTTTGAGACATTTCAGGTGGAAATGCTCCTATTTAGAGAAAATTTAATTATCTTGATACCTTGGTGCTTCTCTTTTTTATGCTTGTAGCTCCTATTATGGCATGACATAGGATGGTTGTTCGAGTCTACCGACCTTGAAAGATCTAATGGGCTCCTCAGGTTTAAATGTGAGACAAAACTAACCAGACCATCTACAATTAGGTTAAATTCTCCCTTGACATGTGAGAGTTGGCATTCCTTTGTTTTATGAGGGATGTTGCCAATTCTTGATATGGGATCAATTTATGATCTTTGACTTGCCAATTTCCATTAATTTGACTAACAACTAGGAGAGAATCTCAAAAAATATGAACTCCTTGCACTTTAAATTTGATAAGCATTTTGAGACCTTGTATTAAGTTCTTATATTCTGCCATGTGATGCATGCAAGTGAAATTAAATTTCAGGGAGTAAGTAATCATTTCCTTCTCCACTATAACAATACGTATCCCAATTCCTACCCTCATTGTGCCTTTAGATCCATCTAAGTGCATATCCAACAATGGTTTTGGTTCGATCGTTAGGATTTGCTCATCTAAAAAATCATCTTTTTCTCATCTCAATGATTGCCTTTGCTTTGGAGAGATTCACTTCGATTCCCTTCGTAAATCTTGAAAGTTCATCGGATTCTATACCAAACACACACTTAAGCGAATTTGGTCTAAGCTTATACTGTAAAACTCTATGAAAGGCTTGAGAAAGAATACTGATGTAATTCTCCCTGGTATTTTACTTAATTATCAAATTATCCACATACACATCCATGAATTGGAGCATTTGATCATAAAAAATAGCTTCCACAGCTATGGATATGTAATGGATTTTGATGTGCCTCCATTTTTTGAAGAGGTGAACTGTGCAAAAATCCATTGTGGAGTTCTTCATTGTTGAAGAACACGAGACCCATGGTATAAGTTATGATGAAATTTTTGTGTTTGTCTGTAGCACTTCTAGAGAGTAATGCAGGATTGACATATTGGAAACATGCTTTACCAAGTCCTTCTAATCTAATGTATTGATGTCCATCTTTTTCTAGAAGTGGCCAATTCCTTTTTCTCATGAGTTTGCGAATTACTTCTAAAGTTTTGATTTGATCTTGATTGATAAGGAATTGATCTTCAATTGATCCTCTTGGATCACCTTCTAGCTCAAGTAAACCTATGATGTTGGAAAATTCATCTGGGGTGATTGTCATTTCACCCCATGGGAACCAAAATTTGATAGTCCTTGGATTCCATCTTTTGGCAACTGTATGGATTAGACTGTCGTTGATGGGCTGCATAGCTAGATTGACTATTTATTTGAAACTGCAATCTTCTAAGTGGTCTCAGAACATACACCAAAAGGTTGGATACCACGAAAGATACCACTGACGTACGTAGACTCCACTTGGGATGCAGTGTTCAGATCGATCTTGACACGACCCAAATAGGATATGTCATATGGAAAAATGATTTCCAAGTCCATGTAGACAAGAGAAAGTATTAGATTTTGACATTGGATTTGGGGACACGGTAAGGTATTTCATCTCATACATCCAAGCAAGTAGTTGAATCACACAATTAATAATGAATTTTGGAGTCTTGCCTATATGCAGCATTTGGACAATTGGTCTTGGAACTTATGGGAAATAAATGGGTTGATTGATCCCAATTTATCAAAAATTTGAGGTATGCCTATATATCAAGTATATGGTACTGGTATATACTCCTCTAAGGGTTTCCTATATTTGGGCTCAACAATTATCCTTGTTCACCCTTTAATATACCAAGACTATTGTCTATTTCAATACTAATAGGGGGACTTCTTAGTCCAATTAGGTGGTCAAATTGTAACGCTATATCTTGGATTAGTATCCTAGAAATAGCCTAGCAACATGATGTCTGGAACATGATAGTCACCCTAATTCATGAGATGCGAAATAGATTACTCTACTGCATACATTCCTAAGGGATGGATTTGAAAATTTGAGAGCATACAGGGGCTCCATACAACTCCTAAATTGAGGAGAGGTAAGATAATTTATAGAACTAAAGGAAACATGAAATCTCCTCAATTACTCCTAGAAGCATACAAATATGATGCCGGTAAGTATGATCATGAATGGTTTCATGCAATTGATATCTAGCAGTATGAAAATGATTTGTATTTGATCCAAGAAATCCTTAGACGAATGATGATGGGTCCCACCATAATCACCATCTGTTTGCAGCCCACCCTGTCCTTGGGGGTGCTAATGTGAATCAATAAGAATTTCAAATTGGGTTTTAAGGAAAAAAATTAAGAGAAAAGAATCCACCCATCGATACGACGAGGTCCAACTATTCCTGTCTCCTTTAACAAGGGTAATTGAACCAAGGACTAAGCATTTTTTGGATCATGTACAAGTCATTTGATGCAATCCTATGTACTTGTGCATAAAGGGTTGAAAGTGAAATTAGAAATTGATTTTGAATTTGATTTTGAACAAGCAATTTCTAAGCTTGTTTTAGGCAAATGAAAATAGAATTTTGGACAAGTTGTTTGGAAAATTAACTAATTTAGACAAGTTATTTGAAAATTCAATTTGCCTTTAGGAATTTGGGAAAATTAGAAAATCTCTAAAATAGAAGATCATTATTTTGGTAAAAAATGTACCATCTGAAATTGATTTCAAAATTTGGAAAGAATATTGAAAATTGATTTGGGTCATGGTTTTGAACCAAGATTTTGAAAATTTGCTTGATAATATGATCGGAAAATTCGATAGTTAATTGGGAATTTGGCTTGGAAAATTAGAGAATTTGGTGATTGAGATCTATTTTTTTGTTAACTCAAGATCGTCTCCTAATTTTGGATTGAAATTGAGATCAATTTGTGGTCAAATTTTTAGAAAAAAAGACCAAGTTTACTTAGCAAATGGACCACAAGCGTGACACTTGAATTAAAATCTTAAAATAATAGAAAATCATGTAAATGAAGTTAAAATCAATCTTCAAAATGTATGGGAGACATGGATAACACCCACTTTTGTCTCAATATAGACATAAAATAAATTTTATATTGATTTATATAGCTGAAAATCAGAAATGTCGATTCTACGAAAGTTTGATTCTTAGAGAATGATGACAAGTCATTGAAGCTTGCTTGACTTTTCATGAGTTAAACATCTAAATCAACAAGAGGAATGTTCCTCTTGAGGACATGCTTCCATTCATGTTCGGTTCAGACATTAAGTTTTTAGAAAAACTTTATTTCCTAAAATCAAAATAGATTTTAGATTTTATACTAAAGATTTGTCCATTCCTTGAACAATTTCAACATGTTTATATTCTCTTTTGGTGGTTTAAACAGCCTAGGAAACTTAATTGAACTCAAATGCGTATGAATGAACTCAAACCAAACTAAAGCAAGTAACTTTTTCATAGTCCCAGCTTGGATCTAGCTTATTCAATCAAAATCCAGCTCAAATTTATCTCAAACCCTCATAAACAAGCTTAAAATTGGAAAATGGGGTCCGCAATCCTAGGAAGCTGAATTGAACTCAAATTAGATGAATAAACTCAAACTGCACTCAGGGAAGATTAAAAATTTGATGGTTCTTTTGAAAAATACTGGGATTAAGGGCCAAAATGATACTACAATTGGGTATAGATCATAGATGGTTAAAGTTGTAAAATGCATGCTTTTGCCACTCAATTGACATTGGTATGACTAGTAACTTGAAAATGGCACCGAGTTTGTTAAAATTGACTTATTTTTAGGTTTTTGCAAAATACTACATTTCAAGTTTGTGGACCAATGAACTTAAAATTTAAGCAATGAACACAAATAAACCTAAGAGAAGGTGTCTTCCAATACGAGGAACATACTCCCAGCTCACGCAAATAAACCTAAGAGAAGGTGTCTTCCAATATGAGGAACATACTCCTAGCTCAATTTTACCTCACTCAATCAAATTATAACTCACTTTAAGTTCGACCCCATAAGAACAAGTCAATTTGAGGAAAATTTGGGAAAAGGGTGAGATTTTTAGGATTTTTCAGCTGAATTGGAGTTAAATTCGGATGTTAGAGTTGAATTTGAGCTAGGCAAAAATTTGTTTTCATGTTAGAGACAGAATCCTAACTTGAAGTGAGAACTCGCTTTTAGTTTTTTAGCCTTAGAACAATTGAGGGAAGATTGAAAATGGTGGCAATTTTGAAGCAATTGAGCCAAATTGATATTCAATTTGAATGAATGGAGATAACATTAACAATCTTAGCTAGTTGTCATAACAATACGGGTACAACTACCCTTCAATTCATTCAATTGCATCATTGCCCATGGCAATGCATATGCAACAAATCACAACATTCATAATCACACCCGTCAGTAACATCTTTCAAAATTTAGCCAAACCATGAAGAGTAGTCTCGATCTGTGATTCACTCGTACCTGTCCTAGGCAATTATCATTCTAGGATGCTTTCTAATGCACGCTTGGGGTCGAGGAGACACTCGACTCGATACCCCACCTCATCTATCCTACGCAGTTATCAATTCTAGCATGCACATGCAATTGCGTAGTCATTTAACAAAAAACAAAACTAATCACATACATTTAATCTTATGCATACATTCATTCAAACACATTACAGTCATTCAATCACATCACAATCTGATGATCTAATGATCCTAGAACACACATTCACAAATTGGCCCCAGGCAGGGATTTGCCTGGAATGCCGCAATACCTATCGCGCGTCCACTAAACACCTCGAACTACAACCCACGTTGCTCAAGGCCTACTTGACGTGCCCGGTGTACCTGCAAACATAATCAAATGGTAAGTTCTCTACTTGTTTCGCTTACAATGTATACAAGTAGAAATTATAACTAGTGAGGCATGTCATCGCCTCAAGAGGGTGTCAACGGGTTGTGTCAACCTACAAGCCCTTCAATAGGCCTCCTCCCAACTTCTTCATGTTGTCACCAAACGTCAAAACTGAATGCTTCAATCAATCCATCACTAACACATTTTTCATTAGTTTTCTTTAGTTGAGGAGTCTTCCCCGCAATTAAGATTCTCAACATACAACACATATGTACATCAATAGAAGCCTATTTTCCAAGCTCGTTAAAATGGTTCTAAACTTTCACCACAATATCACAATCTCTATCATGCTTCCCTATTGCTTCGAAAATCAACACATCATGCTAGAAAAACACTTATACACATAGGTCCTCGTTCATCTCAAAATGGGAGTAAACTTTCCCAAAATAGCGACATCTCTAGCATGCCTTCTAAATCATCAATTCTCAATTCTAGCATGCTCAAACAATAATTATACGTACTCCAACAGAAAATTTACAACAATCTAAGCTCGATTAGGCCTTGCTCACCCCAATTTAAGAATCCGAACTGCTGCAATGCTCTGGCAAGCATTCAAATGATCCCTAAATGACAAAAATCGTGTAATGCCGCCACCACCAACACCATCTAGTCGCTGTTATGAGGGGAAGAACATGTCCCCCAAGCTGAAATCCGATCAAACAGTGATAAAATCAATGAGGAAGGGTGCTCAGTTGGGGAAAAGGGAAAAAAACAAATAGAAAGATGGGGAGAGAGCTCAAGTAGAGTGCGTGTGGGCAGGGAACAACGAGGGAGAGGGAAGCTGGAAATGGGAGAGAGCACGAGAGAGTGGCGGTGGGAGAAAATGCAGCAGAGAGGGCGAGCAAGGAGGGTTTGGACAGAGGGGAGAGACGAGATAGAGAGAAACGGACGAGCTTACCTACACGTCGCCGCTGCCGTTGCCGTCCTCCACCTCTGTCGTCACTGCCTGCTTCTCTGTCGCAAGGATCAGTGAGAGAACGAAGAAGAGGGAGGTTATGCGGAAGGCAAGGGAGAAGAGACGGAGAGGAGGAGAGAGCTAGCGACGGGCTCTTCTTCACGCTTGGAGTTTGGGTCCGGGTCTGGACCCGCTCCAGCCCAACCTGACTTAACAAAAGAACGAGCGTTACACAGCCCCCCTTTCACTCTTCTTGGCTAGAATTGATTAAGAATCAATGATCTCAGCCACCAAGTTAATGGAAACATTAACTGCCTCCCTAATTCCCTAATTGAGGGGACCAAGTCCCCAAGAAAACCATCAATGCAAACTCTACAAAAGGGTCTAAGCTGATAGTCTAGGAGAGTGTTCCCTTGGATGATTTCAATTCCTCCAGCTTCAGGCACTCCCTTAAGGATGAGCAGCAACTCCTCTAAGCTCTTCTTAGCAGCTATCAAGCTCAACTAGGCAGCCCCTATAAGCTTGCATGCCTAGTAGCTCTAATATCTCCTACAACAAGCTTGGATGCCTAGCAGATCTAAGATCTTCAACAATAGATCGGACGCTCAGCTCCAAGCTTGTCGCAAGCCTAGGGATGACTTCAAGTTCAGTAACCATTCCTTCACCTACTACTCATTTACAACAGCTCCTTAAATAAATGAAATTTACCTCAACACCTTCAACTACTACTCATTTACAACAGCTCCTTAAATAAATGAACTTTACCTCAACAACTTTGGATAACTTCAACATTAGCCTTCTACTGCCGCAACTCCATAGCTCTGCTCTTGCTATTCCCTATTGATGTCAGTAGTGGCCTTGCTTTTGCTGCTCCCTATCAAATTCAGTAGCTCCACTGCTTTTTTCCATGAAGATGCACCTCAGCAACTTCCACAATCACATCTTGGCAAGTTCTTCAAGACCCAACAGCCTCAAGCCTGATGCTCCATAGCTCAGCCCTGCTGCTACCTATCAAACTCAGCTTGCCTTGGCAGTTTCTTATCAAATCTACCCAGCAACAAAGCTATCAAGAACAGTTTAGCAATTCCCTATCAATTTCAGCAGCATACCAAGTCGGCATAGCAACTCCCTCTCTTTCACCTTTAGCAGCTCAGCCCAACAGCCCTGTGGCTCCCAACCAACCAGCAGGTCTTCCCTACTGCTACCAATATAGTGAAAACAACTGTCTTCGCTGCTCCATACCAAAGCCAGTAGTTTGCCCCAATAGCAACCACTGTTGCTTCCTATTCAAACCCAGCAGTTCACAGCTACTTCCCTGCTGCTCCTTACACTATCCAAATCCCATCCAATGCCACAACCTTAGAGCTTGTATATAGAACAGACGTGGTCTTGCCATTGGATGTTCAAAAGACAACACTTAAGTACACAGCTTTGACTGAATTACCTCTTGATCATTATCAACAACAAAGATGGATGAAACTTGATATGATGGAAAATAGGAGGTTGAAAGCAGCTAAACATGATGAGTAATACAAACAATGCCATCATCTAATGATCCACTTAGATGGTCTAAATGTGAAATTTTATTGAAACCTTGGGCACATTTAGTTTTCATAGGGAGACGATATTCAAATCTAGACTTAGGCCAAAACAACTCAATCCTTGGTTTGATTACCCCTGTTAAAGGTGGCAAGAACAGTTACACCTCATACTGACATGACAAGTCCCCTCTTTGTAAAACAAAATTGTAGCGAGTATTTGCAAACAAAAACTTTGTGTCCTTCCTCTCATCCACATGACCCATGTAAAAGGGTTATCCATATAACCCGTGTACAATGGTCATAGTGATGGGATGGACATGATGAACTCTTTTCTTTAGAATCATTTCCAAAATCTAGACAAAAACTTCTTGGATACCTACTGGGGGGGCCGACTTTCTACAACTTTGAAGGTTGAATCAATGAAACAACTATCAAGGGACATCCTTTGCATGAATATTTTGTAAAACTATTAAAAGGATTCCACTTGATGATCAAGATGAGGTACAAATCATACACATTCTTAAGAGCTATGGAAGATGACATCATCAAATGCATCAACAATAGAGCTGAGCATAAGGGTGCAATAGGTCTCAACTATAAAAGAAAGGTAGCCATGGAAAAAGCCAAGGAGTAGTATAAGAAGAAACGAGGGGACTAAAGAGAAAATTATTGTCACTATTTCATTTTTTTGTCCTTTTCGCAAATCTTTGTAGGGACAATGAGGGTTCCCATTCTTTCAAGTTTATCAATAAATTTCAATGATTTTTCCTATATCCCTGTGTCTCTCTATATTCGCCTCCTCTTTATTTGTCTCACTATGGACATAAATGCACATCCAACATATTTTCTTCTTGTCACTATTTACAAGATTAAGATGACATTCAAACCTATCCACAAGCTAGACAAGTAGAACATCAGAAAAATTGTCTATGAGATTAAAAAACAAGCAGAACTAGTTTAATAGGTGGAACCAGTCCAAGAAGCAAAACAAGTAGAACCAAAGCATGATCCCAATGAATTAGTTCAGTTACTAAAAGAGGAACGACTACTAGCCCTGCTTAATGATCCCACCAAGGAAGTGAATGTTGGCATCATAAAAGATCAAAAATGATATAGTTTGATGTCAACTTCGGTCCAAAAGAAGAAGAGAACCCTGTTCAATATCTGAATAGCTATAAAAAAGCCTTTGTTTGAATGTATGAAAATGTGCCTAGATTAGATCCAAAGTTGGTAGAACATAGATTCATTCTAATGCTTAGAAGCCATCGAATCAACCAGAAACTAGAGAAATGGATCCATGAGTTGAAGACAAGGTCAAAGAAGGATTAGAAGATCTATCAGAGCCAAATTTATTAGAACTATTGATTATCCTAAGTGGATGGCCAACATAGTAGTGGTACCAAAGAAAAATGTAATGTCTGGATCTGCATTGACTTCAGGAACTTCAGCAAAGCAACACCAAAAGACAACTATCCTTTCCCCAATATTGATTGTTGGTCGATAGTACTATCAGTCACATTATATGTTCCACCATGGACAAATGCTTTGGCTATAATAAGATCAAGTTTGCTCCCAAAGACCAACCAAAGACATCCTTTACCACTCCTTATAGAACTTTTTATTACACAGCAATGCCATTTAGATTGAAGAATGCAAGAGCAACATATTAGGGAACTATGGCAACAATTTTTCACGGTTAGATGCACAAGTTTGTGCACACATTATGATGAAGTCAAGACACATCAAGTTCATATTGGGATTTTGGCTAAAGTTTTTGATAGGCTGCTCCAATATGAGATTGAACCATGAAATGCGTGTATCTGGCACATAATTATGTAGACTCCTAGGGTATATGGTGAGCAAATAGGACATTAAATTATATCCCATCAAGGTCAAAATTATCATTGACATGCCAATTCCAACTACATTTTAGGAACTAAGTTTATAGGGTTAGATGCAAGCAATTTGGCATTTTTTTAGCCTTTCTCTCAGATTTGAGCCATTTAATCAGCTGCTCAAAAAGGACATCAATTGAATGGGGCCCACAATGTTAGGATCATTTGAACACATCAAGTAATATTTGTTGAATCCTCTAGTTTTAAATCCACCAGTCTTGGGACGCCATTTGTTGTTGTACATCTCAGTGAACAACTCTTTCTATGGAGGATTTCTAGCTCAATACGAATAAGGCTATAAAATTGAACATGCCATATATTGTATCAGCAAAAGTTCATTCAATATGAGAGGCTCAATGATGGAGAAAGCATGTCTCACCCATGTCTAGATGTGCTGAGAGTATCTACTCCCCTGTGAGGTTAAGTTGGTTTCATGGTTAAATTCTCTCAAGTACACTCTAGAACAGCCATTTCTCACAAGAAGGATTGCTAAGTGGCAGGTACTCCTCATGCAACATGACTTGGAGTACATTCCTCAGAAATCCATTAAAGGACAAGAATTGGTCGATAACTAGTAGATTCCCCATTGGCTGAAGAACTAAAGGCTGACGATGATTTCTTGGATGAACAAGTCTTACATATTCAAACCACTCAGCCATTGACAATGTTCTTTGGCAGATCTAAAAATATTATAGGAACATACATGAAGATTCTCTTGCTCACTCCAAAAGAATGTGATGATGCCATGTTCTCTCGAACTGAAATGCACATCTATATAAAATAGGTTTGAAAACAAAGCATTGATATATGGACTCAGAATGTTGCTTATTTTCAGTGTTAGAAAGATGGTGATATATCTTACTCATTGTAAACCAAGTTAACAAGAAATGGAAAGTGAAAGACCCTAAAAATTGAGACTTTATCAGGAATTCACTCAAGCCTTTGTATAGAAATTTGAATAATACCAGGTATTTCACATTAGGAGGGAATTCAATCATTTTGCAAATGGCTTAGCCAGCTGAAAATCAACGTTACCTTCAAGAAAAATGAGCCATGCAGAGCGTTTGAGGTTAGAAAATTAACCCAATCAGCATGTCACTCTCCAAAGTAGATGAATCAAGTTGAAACAAATGAAGCTTTTTGTTATCAAAACATCAAGCATTATTCAGAAAGAAGAGAATTTACTTCTATGCCCAAGAAAGAGCATAGAGCAATGTGACACATGTTAGGAAGATATTTCATACTAGTTATAATCACGTGGCTTCAACTCAGAATATTCATGATGTCTTGACAAGCAAGAAGCTCAAGAAATGATCGAGGAAGCCCACAAAGGAATCTATCATGGGCATGCTTGATATCAAACCCTAGTGAGGCATTTGACTTGAGTAGACTACTATAGGCCAACCAAGCAACAAGATTGCCATACATCAAGAGATGTTTGAAGTGTCAGATTCAAGCTAATGTCAGCAGTATATTTACACTTTATTGTATCACCTGGCCCTTTCAATGTGGGTATTTGATGTGGTGGGCCCCAACAATCCTTCAACATCAAATTGGCACAAGTATTTTTTTGCTGCAATTGAATATTTCACCAAGTGGGTGGAGGCCACCACCTTCAGAAATGTAAAAGGAAAGCATGTCATCTCTATCATCGACAAAAATATTTTGTACTGGTTTAGAGTCCACATGATATTGTATCCAACAATGAGATGCATTTCAAAAATGAAAGGATGTGTGACTTCTACACAAAATTCAAGATCATGGATCACTTTTCAGCACCCTACTCTCCACAAGAAAATGTTCAAACGAAAGCAATGAATAAGATATTGATCAGAATCATGAAAAGGACAGTGGGAACTAGCTTTGACTAGTATGAAAGCTACATGACACACTATGGACTTACATGACTATAGTCAGAACACCCACCAATGCCACTCCAACAGAACTGGTTTAAGGTACAAATGTGGTTCTTCCTTTACATGTATAAAAGCCAGCTTAAAGATTCACATCCATCATTGAACTTTCCATGGATCGGTAATAGAACTAGTAGTAGTCACTCTAGTTATACATGCTTGATAAGTAGTAGTAGTAGTAGTGCGTTTAAAATTTTCTTATTTAACAAATTTTTAAAATGAGTTCGTGCTTCGACACAACACTTTTGTACATTAGCACACCATATTTCATACTTCTGCACATGAAAATTTCATACTTTGGCACACCATTTTCGTGCATTGGTGCATACAAGTTTTACAAGAGCATGCACTAGCATACGATTTTGCACTTGGGTGCATAAAATTTCATGCTTTGGTGTACACAAGTAAGCATATCAGTTTACACAAGTTCCTAAACTCTTGTATTATGATATAAGATTTTATGCTTCAGTGCCTTCAAGCAAGCATGACTTGGCATAAGATTTCATGATTTAGAACACACAAGTAAAACTTATTAGTGCATAAAATTTCACATTTCAGTACACTCAAGTTTCTATGTTTTGGTGTATGATTTCATGCTTCAATGCACACAAGAAAACATGCTTTAGTATAAGATTTCTTGCTTCAGCACCCTCAAGTAAACATGCCTTGACATAAGATTTCATCATGCATGGGTGCACACATAAAAACATACCATTTTCTAAACTCTCTTAGTCTCGTATAAGATTTTGTGCTTCAACAAACACAAGCAAACATGCCTACATATAATATTTCACACTTCCAGGAACATACCTTCGCGTAAGATTTTGCTCTTCAGTACACACCAGTATACACTCTTCAACACAAAATTTTGCACCTCTATACACATGTTCATGCGTCAGTGTGCACAAGTACCACAAGCATTTCAAAGTTGATGAATATTCCTAACAATTTACCACATTGTATCTCGCAAGTACCCAAACGATTTCAATATCTCTGAAAGGACAAGAAAATTTCAACCAATGATTTGATAATTGCCTAAATTTGAAATTTTGGTAGGACCATATCATAAGCCATGAAGAGAGTTTAATGAAAAAAGGGAATTGAAGTCTAGAATATGTCACTAAACTATGATCCCCTAGTAATTCAAGAATTTCCAAAGAATCATCTAGATGGCAAAAGCCTGAGTTGATAGGAGAGAAACAAGAAAAAACATGGAAAAACGAGCGTTGAGGGATGGGCTCGGAATAAGTTTAGTTGTTTTGCTTGATCAGCAGTTGAGACTACCAGGTAACTACGAAACATAATTTGCATCTATTCAGTTGTGTTATGTGATCCATGAATATTTGTCTAGTTATGTCTCATAAAGCCCTTTGAGTTTGAGCAAGCAAGTCAGGGGGTGTTCTACACCTGGTACCTATGAAAACTACTTTAGGAGCTATTGACCCAAAACTCATTGCAAAGGTTCAGTAGAAAGCATAATAGACATGACATTACATATGACAAAACTACATTAGCGTCAAGGCAATGGAGCCTTGTAGTAGCCTATAGACTGGGGAGGTATTTCTCCTATAGGTGAAGGCCAACCTAAAAAATCAAGAAAGTAAGAACAAGAAATAAAAGAGCAAAAAAAGCTAAATTCAAAAAGAAAAAGAAAACAAGCAAAAATGTATGCTTGAAAATCAAGATCTCTCAAATCAAGGATTCTCTGGTGATAAAACGTGAGTTTTTCATGATTATGAAGGGTGTGAGGATACTGACAAATTCTATATTAAGAGGCCCTATGACATGGAGAGCAATCTTTTTTGGCTCATCATCGGAAATGAAAGAACAATTGTCTTAGATGAATTTCTTAACACTGACTAAACGGTTTTTGTCATCATAGGAATGAAATCATACATGTCCTCACAAGATATAGAAGTGCAAGCAACAGAATCCTTGTCAAAATTTCATTTTTATAAGCACTCACAGTTGGATGCTAAATTTCTGCACTTTTGTGCACACAAGCATATAAGTACATGCACACTAATGCTTGAATTTTAAAAGCTTTTACAAACACTTCACAAGCCTTGCACCAGGGTTCATATTGGGGTAGCCTTTTTTTTAACTCAAACAAATTTCTTTTTGAAAGTTCAATTTCAAGATTTCATCATCATTTGCAAGGATGGTGTTTTGTCTTTGCAACTAAGCATGGTTTCTCGACTGAGTAGCAAAAGGGACATTTGTAAGCACCCAAAATTTTCACAAATTCAAGTGACTATTTTATCCTTAACCGTGAGATTTCAAATTTCAAGAACAAGTTCATTTGTGAATCAAACAAGCAAGCTTTTGCATCAGCTTTAAGCAGCTACACTTAGATCACCTAGGTCACCATTGCTAAAAATGACCATTTTGCCCCTATATCTTGTCGCCTTGACTTAAAAAGTAGATATTTTCATCATATTTTTCAGAATTGCCTAACAATTAGGCCATTTCTCAACCACAAACACCTTAGGATTCATTAGAGTCAGCTCACTAGGGTTCTTCAGCTCAAAGTGAGCTCAGTCTAGCTCGATCAACTCACTAAAACTATGCACCTGCCAATTCTAGAACATCATAATTATGTCAAGTTGAACCAAGCAAAAGATAAGCTCTCCTGAGTGCATATATAGTATTCTTCAGGTGCTTTCAGTTTTAAAAACTAGATTTTAAGATTTAGAGCATTGTCCTAACAATAGAGTGACATTCTCTTACTAGCTTTAGCAAGTCTGAGCTATAATTCTCACAATCTGCACCAAGTCAGCTCATGTTGAGCTAGGATCATATTCTTAGGGTCCTTTGTGAGTATTTCACACATTGATTTCAGTTCACTCATCGCAATTTGAGCTCAATTTTTATTTTACAAATTTACTAAGGTTTGGACACATAGTTTCAATTCAGCTCAATTTTCTAAGCTCAAGTCTGATCAATTTGGGAGCTAGTTTCTCGATCTATTCAGATGGTTTTGGTCAGCAACACTTCAAGAGAGTATTTCTTGCTTCAGATCGAATGAACATGGCTTAAATCAAAAGTTCCCATTTTACTCTTGCCTAGGCTTCAAAAAGGACCATCATACTACATGTAAACATTTAATTTTTGAGCTTCAAAGGGGTAAATGAGGTCACTTTCAACCAATTTCACAAGATGGCCCACTTTTATTTTGCACAGAACTCGTTGTGGTTAGGTTGGCTACACGAGCAACTGATTTCAATTTCCTTGCTAGGGTGTTGTAGTCGTTTGTCAGTATGTACATATTTTGCATAGGACTTAGCTTAGGAGCCACATGAACCTAAGTTAGCTTTTTATACATACTCCATCAACCTAGTAAGCTCTAGCTCAGGCTTGCCCACTTCAATTTTTCACATAATCAAGATTCCCAAAAATAGCACCAAAGCTGAGCCCAGTAAACTGTGCCCAACCTAGGTTTGAACCAATTCTCAAAACTGAACCTATCCTAGGTCCAGCCAGCCCATGTCACCCAACCTGAACCCACCTAGCCTAGGTCAAGCCAGGTCCAAGTTTACACTATTTTAGAGCTCCATTTCAAATTGCAAATCCAGATCTCATAATCAAATCATGGTATAGATCTCAATATCATATCCATGTCTATTTTTTCAAAATCTGGAACTGAATATCATATCATGATCTAGATCTCAATATCATATCCATACCATTATTTCAAAATTCAGATCGCTTTAGATATGGACTCAGATTTTAGTTCTAGTTTCAACCCAGATCCAAGATTCACATTAGAGCTTAATGCGTATTATATTTCAAAAATGCAATTTTCTCAATCCATGCTTAATTTCAGTCCATATGAAAGGAGTTGAATCATGCAAAAATTTTTGTTGATCACTTCAGTGCAGATGAAATTGAAACTGTATCCGTATGTATCCAAAATGAACACTTTTCTAAAATATGTCTATTTTAAACTATGCTTTTAAATGTGTCTTTTCTCCTTTTCATATTCTCACATCATTTATTATTAATGCTCAATGTCAATCCAAATCCTTTATCAAGAACTGATCAGCACTTCTCTCTACATATAACTGGTTTTTGGGGAATTGAATTCAGATTAGATTTGAAGTCGTAGCGAACAAATTTCGATTGAAAGCACATTTTTAACATTGTGATTTTTGGAGTGAGGAGGCATGACAACTTTTGTAATGTATTGATCCTCCAAAGGATGATCGACCCCCACTCACTACTATAAAAGGGGGTTACTCCTCCTATGTCTAGATATAATTCTCAAGTTACGCAAAAGCCCTATAATTCTAGTGAAATTCCTGTTTAGACTTAAAAAAAGAAGGTCGGCTCAAACAAGTTAGAATTTTTAGAGTTTTGGCCTAGGTCAAGGTTTTGGGCAGCATTAGCACTCAACCTAGATATAATAAACTAGGTCTTTTTCCTTTCTCTTTCTTCTCTTATTTGCAATTTAGTATTTTTCTTTCTAATTTTCTTTTATGTGTGTTTTAATTTTTGTTTTTTGCTTTTTGCATGCTTAGTCTATTTTACTTCTTGCTTAGGTCCCAGGTTTCTTTATTGCTTCAGTAATTCTCTAGTTTAGTTTATTTATTTCTTTAAAATTCACATAATTTAATGTCCCAGGCTAGGCGTAGTGGTCAGGTATGCCCCTTTCGTCCCTCATTTTCTCATTTGATTTCATGTTTTATGTTGAGCTATTTTTCAATTGGATTGGGAGCTTATGAATTGGGTAGTGGATTTCACACTTGGATATTGAATTTTGGACATCGAACTTTAGATTTTGAATCTTGGATATTGGATCTTAGATTTTTTATCAAATTTTGAACCAATGAACATTGGATTGCAAACCCTAGTTAATTCCCCTTAGATTCAAACTCAAAGACAGGATTTTAAACCAAGTCAATCATTGAACTTGGATCTATTTTATCTAAATTTTGATTTTAGAAGATCAAATCATGGATACAAGATCAAAATTTGTTGAAGCTCTGAGCTTAAATTTTGGATCATGAATTCTCACTCTCAATAACATTAGATGATATTTTGGACCTCTATGGCATTTCTTATCTCAATTTAGAGCAAGAATTTTATTAAAGTCTCTTGGATTACGATTACAAGTGCCAGATTTAGATCCAATTTCCTCTTATTTGTCCACGTCCGTTACCTATGCCTTAGTAGAGATCAGACTTCACTTTTACATGATGTAGTTTCACATGCCTCATATTAGTTTTAGTACATCAATTTGCATTGACCTGTGATAACTCAGACATGAACAAACACTAGATGTAATTTCTCCTTGTTCATCAATCTCCATCTAAGGCCTACTAAGATTTTAAAAAATGCATGATTTAAAAATTAGGGTACATTTATTTGCTTGGTTTTGGACAATATTTAGGCTTAAGAAATTGGAACATTTATCTAGTCCTTGGTTTGATTACCTCTGGTAAAGGTGCTAGGAATAGTCAGACCTCATATTGATAGGTCGGGCCCCATCTCATAAGTTCCTCCACATGGAAAACAAAGGCGAGTACATGTAATATTTCATTTACATTGTGTGTATGTAAGATACAAAATTTACATGTAACGCCCATGAACCTTAGAGGTAGATCCTAACCAACCCCTAAAATATCCACTTGTAAACTATTTATGATAAAGTAAGAGGCTGCAATGTGGATTTTATATATGATCTCGGCCGAACAAGTCCTAACTAAGTTTATTCCATGACCAAACCTAGTCTACCAAGGTTCATATCCTCATAAGTTCAACCCCTTTTGACCGATTTAATCATCCACTCATTTGGATTTTGGATCTTGGACACTAGAATTTCATCATAAATCCTGGGTCGATCTTAGTATAAATGAATTCAAATGTTCAAATTAAGGACTTCAGATCTCGTCAGTCATTGAAGATGAAATTACCATACTTGGATCTAGATCTCAGTGATTACATCTTGAATAAAGGATCAATCCTAAATAAAGGATCAAACTTGTTGGATTTTACATCTCAAAACATTGGATTATAGATCCAGATATCCACATTGAACGTGAACTTATTAGATCTTCACAAAATATCCCATTTCAAACTTAGAACCAAGATTTCACAAAATATGAAGAGTTAAATTAAAATCTAATAGAATAAGCTCAAACAATTGGATTTGGATCCAATATTCCTTGAGTTTTGAACCACGTCCCTCACTTGAATCCCATAGAATGTAGATTTCAAGTATACATAATCTAGTTTACATGCACCATTTTAGATGTAGATCGTTGTTTTGCGTGGGTCTATGTTGAACTGGACATGCACAAATATTAGATTTAGCTCCCCTTGTTCACATGCCTCTCCTTGATGATCCAAATTAGATTTCAAAACATCATCATTTCAAAATCAGGGCACGTCAGCTTTTTTAGATTTTGGATGACATTTAAACTTGGAAATTGGAACATTTAATCTAGTCCTTGGTCTAGTTACTCTTGATAAAGGCACCAGGAACGATCAGAAGTCATACTGGTAGGTCAAGGTCTATCTTTCAGATTCCCACATAGGGAAAAGTAGAGGCTACAGGTAAATCATACTAATTTTAATTAATCATATGCGTACATTAGCAATCATGTCGTTCTTTTTCCATTCACTCATTTACATTTGTGTATGTCATAGGCTTGGTATTTCTCATACTACTTAGTCGATGTGAGTTTTCATTTCTCAAGTTCATGAAGAATGCTTTTATTTTATTTTTAGTTATCTACTTCTTGTTCGAGGCCATTTGATTCGTGGATGGGTTCAAGAATGTTGAATATTCATGACCGATATGACGCATTTGTGTTGACCAATGGCCATTCCTATGAATTTGCGAGCCAAATAAATTGATGAAGAGGATAATAAAGGATGGCCAATACACGCTATTGTCATGTCAATCCAAATTGTGCGTATGGATTGATGCGGGATGGGTACATGAATGTTTGAGTGAGATTTAGAGGTAATTTGAGATTTTATATCTAGGATTTTGTCCCAGGGTCCTGTCTAGCTGGGTATCGTGGTCTTGCAAAGTTTGAATAATTAATCATTTTATGATGTTTCTAGTTGAGTTCATCATGGTAAAAATTCAAACCTCTTTTGATTATCGTTTTGATATTAGCACCTAAAGCAGACCTAGCTTGCTGGTGAGCGTCAATCTGTGTGTCTCTAGGTGGACGGAACTCTTGAGTTGCTGTTATGAGGATCAAATTAATTACATGGCTAACTTCTCCTCTCGCAATGCCTCTTTAGTCCAAGGCTCACTCTTTCAATAGATTCAAGACAGACTCGAAGCCACAGTAGTTTTCAAATTAAAAATCTCAATTTTAAAATCCAGGATTGGTTTTCAAAGTTATATCCAATCTCAAATCCATTTCACAACTCTGGTTCCTTAGTCCATGTTAAAAAGGACTCGTTTTCAATAAGTTTTCACATCTCAATAAAGTGATTTTCAACTTAAATAAAATTGGATTTTATATATGGGTATAAATTTAATCAAGTTATATTTGGATCGAAGTAAAATAGATTTTGTATCTATGTCCAAGATGCTATATTAAATTCAAAGTTCAAAACTTACAGACTTTCAAATCCAAAAGATTTTAATCCAAATATTAATCCATTAAAAGTTTATTCCCATATCCATGACCATTCTCAATAAAATCAGATTTCAAATTGGGATCCAAAATGATCAAATCCAAGATAATATGGTTCCCAAATGAATTTCCAAAAACCAACATGCTTACATGTGAGGATCACACTCATAACTTCTTTAATCATTTAGTCTGCCTCAAGTAACCTGCATTTCTTTTCCATTCTTAACATGTTCTTCTACTTTTCAAATTAGAATTCGATTCTTGAAAGAATTTAACATGCAGCTTCGTTGTCGTATGTTTTCCTCTCTTTTCTCGTTTCTATTTCAATTCTATAATTCGTTTTGGCATCATGCATAATAGGTCATATTTCTCTATATGCTTTCATTAGTTATACATTGCACATTTATTTTCATAGACAACGGATTTCTTTGCACCCACATCCACCTCTTGTCTGAAACAGTCGGGTCCAACTTAGTAGCATACCCTATATGCATCAACTTAGGTATGTGAAAACCTGAATCAAGTTTGGTCTTCACACGAAAACTCTTTCAAATCATAAATTTCTAAAATGTTTTCAAAATCAATTTCTTTAAATGATTTAAAAAAACCTAGGTCATGTAGGCATGGAATCCAATCTTAGTTCTATTCTTTAAGACTTAGCCCTACACCGGTCTTAGGGTCCAGCAGCTATGAAGCCAATCCCATAGCCTAGATCTAGTGAACTTCCCTAACATCCACATGAGAATCATGTGATTTGAATAAGACCAAATGCAACAATCAAGCATGTCCCTGAGTAGGTTCAAACTCAACTTAGGCAAGACCGAACCTAGTTCTTTAGCCGATCCAGCCCTAGTCATCAAAATCCCGAATTTCAATCAGGTTTGATCATAAACATGATATGATGAAGAATTTGGATTAAGATCTCAAGCATCACAATGATAAAGTATGAATTTCAGATTTCAGATCTCCAATTGTGGATTTTGTACTTTGGATCTTAAGTATTGGATTTCAGATATTGGACTTTTAACACTACATCATGGTTTTTGGATCATAAATTTTAAATTATTAATTTTAGATTCTAAATCTTGGATTTGGATCCTAAATCTTTAGATTTTGGATCTTGAACTTTAGATCTTGAATTTCAAATTAGATCTCACATAATGGGTTATAAATCATAAACCTCATATTATGGATAACAAATTATGGATTTTATATTAGGGACATTGGATTTCAGACCTCAAAACTTTAGATTTTGGATTTTGAATCCTAGGTTTTGGTTTTTGGATTTCAGATCTCGGATTATAGTTCTTAGTTCTTGGACTTTGGATTATAGATTTATACTTTATGTTTTTTATATTAGATTGTATATCTCAAGTATTAGATTACAGATTTTTTATCTTAGATTTTGGCTCTTGAATCTTAGATCATGGTTACTGAATCACAACTTGAGCTCTTGGACTTTGGATTGTGAATTTCTATAAATGATATGATATTTACATTTTTATGGCATCTCTTATTTGAATTTAGAACAAGAATCTCTGAGATTATGATTACAGGATTTGGTTTCATATCTTATTTTACTCAGAAAGGTCCATATCCTACACCAAAGCCCTAGTAGAGACCGGACTCCAGGTGTACATGAACTAGTTTTTGCATGCATCATATTAGATTTAAGACATTTTCATTGACCTATGATGATCTAATCATGAACAAACTTTAGATTAATTTCTTCTTGTTCGTCAGTCCATTTCTAGGATCTACTTAGATTTTAAAACATGCATAATTTAATAGTGTACATTTGAGTTCTTAGGTTTTGCATCTCTTGGAATACCACAAAAGGAAAATGGAGGCATGTACAAGTAATGTTATCTTATTTATTACTATCTGCATGTAAGATTGAAAAATTTTACGTATAAACAAGGTTTCAGGCCTACAGGCAATAGCATCCTCTCACTCCACCCATATTGGCTGATGTTGGATGATCTTGTTGAGGAGCAACTCATCTAGGATATTTCTATAGGAAGAAGCAGCCACATGATACACATTTCATGGCAGGGGGACAAACATTCTTCATTTGAAACATTTCTTTGTAGTCCCTTATCATCGAGAGCAGTGTGTGGTGTAGTTCTCAAAGTATTAGATGTACTTCTACATCATTAGGGAGATTATAGTGCAGTAGCAAATTTTGACATGGAGAACAAAGAATGGCAAGGTGTTTGTAGCCTGGCTGCTGCTAGCTGATCATCAATGGGGCAAGAGATCTAAATACATGGTAATCTACTGGGTCTAGAGTGTACATGGAGTAGTGGAAGATTGTCCCCCACCCCCTTTTCCTTAATGTCGTTGAGTCCCTTTTATGCCTTCAAACTATTTCTAGCACAATGATTGATTTGTCTTCTTATTTTCAATGTGTACATAATCCTAATTTTCTCTTTGTATTTTCCAAACTATGTTGGGCCTGTTTTGAACTAACCTATCCTTTTAAGATGAAATCAGTAACAAGATTCTTAATGGCTCCATGTACCAGATCTCATCACAGGGCAAGGAAAAGAGAGAACTAGCAATACACGAGATAAAGATCCTTAGGTTGATCGATATCTTATGTTCGCCATTCAGAAAATGATCCAGCAAATGGTGAAAGAGGGAAGTGGACCAATCGTCAGACCCAATAAAAAGAATTTTGAAGGTTCTATGAATGACAAATAGCTGGAGACTCAACAGGACGAGTGACGCGTCACATGCAGTCTTGGAGATGGAAAAGATTGTTTGATGCATCCAAAGCAAGGGAAGGAAAGTCTATTCTAGGAAGGATTTCTGTGTAGGTTTAGACAATAAAGAACTCCAAGGATTCCCGTGTAAATTCAGCAATTTCAAAGGCAAGAAGAATTCTCGTATCACCTATCCACATTTTTTGGAGAATGTGAAAAGTTTAGAGATGACAATAAAGCTTTCTTTTTTTGTTTCCAATAAAACCTAGATGGAGAACTTGCTCAATGGTACCTGGAAACCATTGACCGACACAGATGAGGAGACTTTGATGAAGTGGTCAATGCATTTGTTGAGAAATACGAGCCATATCTCTCAGTTATTCCAACAATTGACACCCTCTTGAATCTCTAACAAGTTCCTGGAGAATCTGTGTAGGAGATACAGAGGTGGCAGACCTAAAGTCATAAACCCAGAACTCTGATGCTAGAAATACACACCCTCACCATAATCATCGGACTATTTCAAGAGAATCTCCTTCACCATGTCATACAACATGAGTACAAGAATTCTATGACTTAATTGAGAAGGCAAAATGAATTGAAACAATCATCAAGAAAGGCTATCTTAGCCCGACGCAGGATACAGCAACAACAACCAAGAAAGAGGACTACATGACATCAAGACCAGCTCAAGTGCATGCATCTTTGCAATTATGAGCTCTGCACCCAATTACAATGCATAGCCAAGCCAACTAAGTCAGCAATAGGGCTACAAGAATCAACACAAAGGGAAGTACAAGAAAGAAAAGGAACTGTTCGTCAAAGAAACTAATGAAAAGAAACTAGGTTGGGCACGAGATCGAAAGTTTACTCCTCTAAAACGGAAAAAGGAGGAAATATTGGAATATCTTTTGAAAGAAGGCCTCTACAAACTCCATTGCATATCAGATCATTCATAAATGAAGGGGATAAGAAATCAGTTCTTCAAGTTTCATCACATTTTAGGCCACAACACAGAAGATTGCATCCTGCTCAAACATATTATACAAGATAGTATTGACAAATATCTACTGTTGGAGAAGACTACCCCAAAGGTCCTCAAGGGCCCTTTCCAGGAACATGGCAAGAATATAGTTGTTGTGGTAGACAATGTGTTATTCTGCCCACAGGACCTCATCATGCCCTACACACAAGAAGAGATGGCAGTCATACCCATTGATAATAAGCCCATTCAGAGCCCACTAGACTTCATACAAGCTTTTAGCAAAAAGGATGGCCGCCATGTGCATTCAAGCAGCTGAACCGAAGCCCATCAAGAAATTTATCTATAAAGTCAAACTGGCTCTTGCTGCAACCAAGCAACATCTGAAGTTGTTTCAATAATGGAAAAAAATAGAGAAGTCAGAAGAGCAAGTCACACAACAGGTCATTAATATCCCATTGAATATTTCAATCTTGGATTTTACCAATGCTTCTACCACTCACTGATAGATCTGCCATAAAGGAAATGCTTAGTAAAATCAAGGTAAAATCCAACACGACTCTAGAAACCCTAGCGCAAATAGTTAATTATGTTATGATCTAGACCCCCTTCACATTTTTTGATGATGACCTCACCAATTATAGAGCAACACTCTATATATAGTGGTGAGGATGTGAACACCCTACATGTTCTCATTGATGAAGGAAGTAGTTTGAACATCTGTACTGAAATGAATACCAAGGCTTTGGGGCTAACGTACAAGCATTATATCCAAAATATATGATAATGTACGAATTTGACTGAAGCAAAATGACAATTACAGGATGCATCTACCTAGGCCTTTGCATCAACTTCACTATGCACTCAGTTTTGTTTTATGTTGTGATGTACTACCATCATACAATCTCCTACTCGAATGGCCATGGATTCCAAGACCATGCCATCCACTTTGCATCAATGTGTAAAATGGAATGATGGAGATGCCTATCACAACAGTCATGGTAGAAAATTTGTAGGAGAGGCAACCACAACCTGTGGTTGCACATCGAGCAGCATGTACCATAAAAACGTCAAGTGTGAAATGCCCAAATAAAATAAGCCTAGAAGACAGCCTCAGATGCCTTGGCATGGACAAACCAGCCAAATTGGGCAACACTGTTGAATGGTGAGGTCTAACCTTCTTCAAGCTAAGAAGTTGGATCAATGAAACACAATGAAAGGCCATCCATTATATACTCGATTGTTAGAATTATAGAAAGGAGTCCTATTTGCACCCCTCCTGTAAACGAGAACCCTGTGAAACAACAAAAATTTATTTTGGTTTGGAAGATTTTTGAGAGAAAAGAACCAATGTCCAAATGCTTCTCAAATTGTATGAGTCACTTTAATTGATGATTTTATATGCTTGTGCATGGATTGGATTTGATTTTGGTTATCATTTTGTGCTTGATTGATCTGGTGTTCAATTTCAATGATCGAGAAATTGAGTTTGTTTGAGCAAGGCTGAAATGCATTGAGCTGGATAAAAAATTATGTTAAAAATTTGGATTATGCATTTAGGCTCGACTGGAAATTTGAATGATTTTGTTTTTTTAGTTTTGGCAATTTTGAAGATTTGGTGAAATGACTGGAAATTGAGTGAGGTTTAAAAAGTGTATTTGAGTTGGGGCTATTGATTTGACACAAAATTAGATTTTGGGATACGTTTGAGCAACTTGACTTGAATGATTGATTTGTAACTTTCAAATCAAAACTTTTGAAAGATAGATTTGGAAATTTATCATAATATTGTAATATTGTCTTGCCAGATTTCAAACTTCTTCTTTTGAAGTTTGAAATAATAGCTGAGAATTGAGAGGCAAATTACTGATGTTTGCTTCGATTTGGAGATTCTAAGATGAAATTTTGTTTGAAAAATTCCAAATTTTGGGTGGCTTGAAAACTTCAAGTTTTCTAAATTATTTTTTAATACTTTTAGGTTGAATTGAATATTTTCACTTTGAAATAACTGAGGAGCTCAAATCTTTGTTGCAATATGACTTGGTCACTGTAGCAACTCCAATTTGGTTCACTTATATCTTGATGATAGATGAATATGATTGAAGAAGAAAACTAAATGTAACATTCATTGTTCACTCCCTCATCTCTTCATGTATAAATTAACTGGATTTCATATATAGAAATGTACATATGAATATTGGCTGGTTTTGGGAGATTGGAAATATTGGAGGGCTTCTAGATTGATCCTTGATATTTAAATCAAGAATAAGCTCTAGAGCATGGTTCATGAGATTGACTTGATTTTAAAAATCATTTTGTAGTCTTGACTTTGGATATTTGAAATCCTTGCTACGAAGGAGAGAATATAAGAGATTCAATTCAAATCGACTTATGGACTCACAAATCAAGTCACTTGGAGGCTGACTATGATCTTGGAGATCTCTATTTTCGTAGGGAAAAATTTGACCAACTCGGTAAACTTTGACTTCCCAGTTTTAGGGTTTAGTTTCATCCCTTTTGGGATGAAATCATTTGAAAATCTGTCCATTTTAATGGTAGAAACAAACATTTACGTTAGAAACCATAAAAGTCAGACCTAGATAATTGGCAAGCTGATGTTAGCTCTCTTTGTGAGCAGAAAAACATGGTTTTAAATTTTTGAAACCTAAAATTTCTGATTTCTTTTGATGACTTTTAGATATTATGAAAAGATAAATCTATATCTTTGTAAAACCGAAGTCTAAAATCTCATTTGAAAGAGGTTTGGTCCCTTGATAGACCGGTGACCAGCTACTTCCAGATTAGGGGCAGCTGATTTAGGGTTTGAAAATTAAAGATTCCAGATGTTATTTGATAGACATATGTGACTGGTTTTGATGGGAAAAGAGGGGAAAACCGGGTTTTCTCTCATGGTTGCTGATTTTGGTTGTCGGTTAAGTAGATTCCTTGTGGTTTTTAATAAGAGAGAACTATTGTTTAGAGGATTACCTATCAAGTTGATTAGCCTTTGATTCACAACCAAGTTTATCTAGCAAAATTCTAGAAATTGCAGAAAATTTTGAGAATTTTCAGGAATATATTTTGAGCAAAAAAGTGAATTATTTTTTAAACACAAGCTCAATATGATTAATATAGCCTCTTATATGGCAAACTACATCCAATGTTTGAGTAATTTAATCTTTAACGAGCTGAAATTGATAGGTTGCGATGGTAAGATTTCAATGTTGAAGTATAATCATTATTCATTTGTTTCTCTCCTCTCTTTCTCGCATATTGCATTCACCATAATGAAGACTCAGAAATTGGAAGATAGAAGAGCACCACACAGTCCAGCCATGTATCTCTCATCCTATTCGAGGTCTATCTCCCCTTGAATTTTCTCCATAGTCTGGAACTTTTCAAAGTTGACTTTGAGTTCCGTAGGTGTGCTTGTTAGGATAAATCATCATTTTCTTTTCTGAAATCAAGTCCATGTAGCTTTTTTATTAGAAACTGATTGGGTGTAGGCATTTCAATTCAATTAACATATACATTAATGCATGCGGATAAGCCAGCTAGACAGCATTCCTAACCTTGAATTAAATTAGAAAAACCCCACATGTTGGTTCTAAATCATTCATCCATGCATAGAAAATACAAAAGTAGAATAGAGTAAGATTAATTTAGAGTTTCCATCTTGTTCAGGTGACTTGGAAGGGAAATAGATTTGGAATTTGACTTCTGTAGCCATAAATCTTAAACAAATACCCTAATGAACGGGCTAAGCTTAAGAAGTCCAATTGTACAAGGTAGAAAAGACATGATTTTTGTTAGAAATTTAAGGTAAATTACTGACTTTTTCTGCCTAGAACCAGAAAATCCTAAGCCAGAACCCAAAAATAGTGTTCTAAATGTGTTTCTTTCTTCCTTCTCTCATCTTCTTTCTCTAACTATGCACACCCAAGCACATTAACTTTATTTCTCACCATCAATATTTATAGGACTCGTGTGGCATCCAAACCAATCCTTAAGTTAGTGCCAAATCCCAAAATTAGGCAGTGGAGAAATCCACATGTTTGCAAATTTAAGATTATGAAAAAACTTTTGAAGAGCCAGTCAAACAAAAAGAGCAAGCAAAACCATAACTAGATCTAGCAAAATAGAAAGAAGATCAACTGTATGTCTTGCTTAATGACCATATCAAGGAGGTGAGCATTGGGACTATCAATAATCCCAAGATGATACAAGTCGGCACCAACTTGAATCCAAACGAAGAAAAGGAAGTTGTCAAATTCCTAAAAAACTACAAAGAAATATTTACTTCGACATACGAAGTTATGCCCAGGTAGGAACCACAACTTGTGGTGCATAGGTTTGTTTTAATGCCTGTGAGTCTACCCATACAATAGAAATTGAGGGAATTAGACACCGGAGTTGAAGATAAAGTCAAAGAATAGTTGGAAGATTTACTAAAATGCCAAATTAATCATAATAATAATTTACCCTAAATGAGTAGCCAATATGGTCATGGTATGAAAGAAGAACAGAAAAGTCTGAATATGCATCAATTTCAGAGATCTTAACAAGGCCACAACCAAAGATGATTATCTTCTACTCAACATCAATCAGCAATTTCAAAGCTGATTTCGAATCTAAAGAACAATTTAGATCCCAATGCAGGATTACGAGTCAAATCCAATTGCAAAATTCAAATTTTGACTTAAATCCATGAATTGGATCTAATTCAGTCTAGAATGCTACATGGGACCCACGTGTGGCCCCACCTAGCCCGTGTGGTCAAGAGCCCCCCAGGGGTCACGCCCCACCATTTAAAAAAATATATATATTTTCTTTCAATTAGATGAAGAAAAGTCATTTTTAAGGCGAAATGAATGAGAAACCTAGGAAAAGAGAGACATTTATGTCTCTCTCTCTTCTTTAACGAGGTCCTCTTTAAAGAGGAGACAATTTCCAAAAAGCAATAAATAGGCTGGTCAAACTCACCTAACCTACTTAATCCAAGTAGGTTTGACCCAGGTGCTCCCAAATGTGGTGCCAATTCTACCTAGGTTCGGTCAACTTGGGCTCAGCACAGTCAAAAGGGTAGGTCTATCCCGTGACTCAATCAGTGGATGAAAATATACTTTGACCGAATCGAACCCACTTTGACTAGACTTTGTCAAAGTATAATTCACCTCAATTAATAGCTTTCTTAGCTCAAATTTATCGAATTACCTCAAACAAAGTCAAACTATTCGCAAATGAGCTTTGACTTTGGTCAATTGGTAGAAATTGACAAATCTTTGCCCTTCTATGGTCAAATTGAGATTACAGAGCCTAAATTGGTTTATAAAAGGCACATATACATTTGAATTTGTCAAATATATAAATCAAATACCAAATTAAAATTCAATATTTCAAACCAAAGTTTGATTGAGTTGAAATACACTTTTAATCAAGTTATGGATGAAAATACCCTTTTCGAACCAAATTTGATAGAATTTTCAAATTTTATTCAAATTTAAATTGAATTATCATAATTCAATGACATTTGGAGCTTAGTAACTATGTTTTAACCTAACGAGCTCGATTTCAAACAAAAAAAAATGAATAGCACAAAATAAAGAAAAATCCTGTGCAATGGCATTTTTGTTTGAAATTCTGGTCAAAGTTGGTCAGCTAGGTCTGAACCAATGTTGACCAAACCTAGCCCAGCCCACCTACCTCGTGTAAATGAGCTAAGAATGGTCAATTAGAGCCTTTAAACCCTATTTAATCCATTTTACAAGTCCCCAAGTTATGAAACAAGTTCCCAAGGTGAGTTAAGGAGGTGGTTGAACCACCTCCTCCTCTATATAAGCCTCCACTTGGCCACCAAGGGGGAGGACGAAAATTTCAGGCACTTCAGTAAGTTGGTTCAGCCAAGGTCCTAGAAGGGAGAAGCCAATGAAGAGAAAGAAGATTTGTCGAAGCCTTCTTCCCCCTTCTCTCTCATTTTCTTCTTCATTCCCTCTATCGAGTTTGCTAAGTGAGGGTGCTTAAGTGAACCCTTACTTAGGATTTTCGTGGAGAGAAGCTCTTTTCTTTTTCACTCCTAATTCCAGCAAGCAAGCTATTCTTTTTCTAGCTTTGCTAAGTTCGAATCCAAGCTTGGATTCTTGCTTAGGATTGCTTGATTTAGAAAACAAGTGAAGGTGAAGATCAAGTATCAAGACCGACTGCAAGGTAGGTGATTTTAATCAATTTCTCTTCTATTTTGGCTTCTTGTTAGTTCATTTTTATTTCAAGAATTCGTGTGAAGGTTTATTTTTATTTATTTTATAGCTGGGAATGATGTCCAGCCAGGGAGAACCTACGATCAAATGTACATGTTAATACATAATGCATGCATGCGTCAGTTTTTCTAAAAGACTAACCCATGTATCAAATTTTGAAAAGGGTTCCAAGGCCACGTCCCTTTCAAAACAACATGCTGAAAACCATTTTGAACTCCTTACCATGAGAGAATCCCATGGTGAGAGAGTGATTTTGCTGCAACATATATGACGAAAACGTCTATTAGGGATGGATACATTCTTATGAATGTGATCCACCCTTGTATGGCAAAATTATGGATGAATTAACTTGAGCATTGTTTTATTTTCCTTCTCATTTGAAGTCATTTGGATTCATGTCTTTCAATTTAATTGATCAAGGGTGATAAAGGAGATTAGAAACAGGTTTTCAATTTTCATATGTAAAAGAACCCAGCCATGAATCATTATGATTCATGAGTCATGATGTCCCTTGATAAAATTTCGTTTTGAAGAGTAGGGTGCGTGTATATATATATATATATATATATATATATATATATATATATATATATATATATATATATATATATATATATATATATATATATATATATATATATATATATATATATACACATGCAATCTCTTGTTAAAAATCATTTTTTCCTTTTAAAATCAAGTTGGAACATGTTTCCAAACTAGTTTTTTTTAAGAAAGGGGGATCATTTTGTTGATTTTCGTAGTACAAGCCTATGAAATCATTTAATTTCATCTTAAATTTTCTTTTATTTTCAGCAATTCATACTTAAGGTGTATGTAAGTTGTTGAAATTAGACCATGTTTTATTGGAATTAGCTTTTGAAAGTCAAAATTTATATATTTGCGATGTCAATTTTCAGCCACAAAGTGATTAGGTTTTGAAGAACAATAAAAAGGTTCTAGACCTACCTAATTGGCTCTCTAAAAGCCTTTTAGAAATTTCTGATTTCATTCATCAATTTTTGGACTTACATTTGATTAATTGAGTCTCAAGAATGCTTCCAAAATTCTAATCTTTGTATCCCTTAAAGAACAAGATCAAAAGTATTTTAATAGTCCAAGAAATAAATGGATCTTCTAGAACAAGAATATAAAATTTTGTTTGATTTTAGGGAGAAAGAAAGGTTCTTAGAACTCCATGACATGAACGAGAACATGTGGCACATGATTTTTGCCAATTTGATGCTTAGTTCGTATGGAGTAAACTGAATTTCATCATTTTCCAAGAGTCAAACACTCTTAGAGTCAATATTTTAATTTTAATATATTTAAATCAAAATAAAATCTGATTTTTATGATAATTTTGAGGAAAAATGATGATATCCACATTTCTTCTATATTTTAAAGTTTGATTTCACCCTCATTTGCCTAATTCTTAATTGTTTTGAATTTTTCATTCGTGACTCAAGCTTATGGACTACATCTCTAATTCATGTGCTTAACAATATAATAAGCACATTTAGAGAAAGTCCTACATGTTAATTAAAATCAATCTTCATGCATAGATTATATGACGTGTGATTGCAATAAATGAATCTTGAGAGATTATGAGAGAGAGAAGAATGAATGTTTCATATAGTTTCTCTTCTCATTTCATGCATTCACTTTCATTTAAAATCAATAGCACCACATGCACGTTCTCAAGAAATTAAGTGATTAATATTTGAACTGCAAAAAGTGACCAAGTCATATTGCAACAAGAATTTGTAAACTTCACTTAATTTCAAATGAAAACACAAGCAATGCATTCACAATCTTGGCCAAAATATGTTTAGAAAATAATATGTTTTCTAACAATTTGGAACCTATGTTCTATCAAAAAAAGAATTCAAAATCAATTTTGTTTGCTAAGGAAACTTAGCTATTTTCCCAAAAGTCGATCATCATTTCAACCCATGAATCATATTGAGTTCAGAACAAAGAACTCAATTTCAAAGCTTCAAAATCCTCAAGAATTGCAGATTTCAAATCAAATGACACCAAAACAAAGGTTTTTAAATTAACTTGAAAACTCTCCAATCTTCAAATTCATTTTCAAGGCAAGTTCAAATCACTTATTCAAAATGTATTTTGGTTCTTGAATCCAAAATCTCAATGCACATGCATATAGGATTTGCATCAATAATTCGTACATGATCCAAGAGATCCTTAGTCTTTGGTCCAATTACCCCTGTTAAAGACAGCAGGAACGGTTGGACCTTATACCGATGGGCGGATCCCTTTCTCTTGAAAATTTTCTTCAAAACCTCAATTTTAAAAGAATTTTATTGATTCGCATTTCGATACCCTTTGAGAAAGGGGTGGGGTGCGAACACATTGATATGTCTGTCCTGACCAACCTCAAAGAACTACATACTTTACAAGACTGAATACATGCAAGACAGTGTTTTATTTCAAACCTAGACCTTAGATGCAAATTAGTGTATTGAATCCAATGTTTTATTCCAATGTCAGCACTCTATGATTGCATCAAGTAATATCTACTAAATCGACTAGTCTTGAAGCCACCAATCTGGAGAGGGCCCCCATTGCTCTACATTTCATCATGCAACTCTGCCTATAGAGGATTTCTAGAATGTTATAAGGAGGGGTGTAAAATTGGACATGTCATTTACTATGTTAGCAAAACTTTTGTATAATACAAGAAGAGGAATTCCCTTATAGATGATGGTTGGCCTAAATTAACAATCAAGAAAAGAAGGAAGATGAAAGAGCCAAAAACAGTCATATTCAAGGAAAACGAATAAGGAAAACATTTAAGCATGGTCAATCAAGACAAAAGATCTCTGGTGGCAAAAATATAACTCTTGCGATTAAAAGAGAGTCAAGGTAGTGGTTAATTTTACACCAAGAATCCTATGATATAGATAATGATTATTCTAGTCTTGTCTTTTGGAAACCAAAGAATGATCCTTTTAGACAAATTTAATAACAATGACTAAAAAGGGTTTTGGTCCCTGAAGAAACAAAGTCATGCAAGCTACAAAATATAAAAACTAAGAAATCTTTATCAAGAATAAGTTTTGACAACCATTTTCAAGAAACATTGAACAAATGCTCATATTGGCGCATTTTTCATATATATCAAAGGAAGTCAGGCAAGTACATTTCACTATGGCATTGAGCACTAGACTAGGATCACTTAGATTGTTGTTGTTGCCAAATGACCATTTGCCCTTGTGACCCATCACTCACACCCCAAATTTGTGGGTTTCCATGAAAATTCTAAAACTTGCATAACATTTGAGTCATTAGGCCAATTCTCACCTTTATACTTCATGAGTCGTTATAGTCAACTTCCTAGGGTTTCATCACCTCAAAACCAGCTCACTCTAATCAAACCCACTTACTGAGACCTTTCATCGACCATTTCCGGATCACCAAAACCATGTCAGGCCAGACCGAGCTCAACATATACTCCCTCTAGTGTTCACAAAATATTTTGTAAGTTACTTTCAGTTCTTGGACCTAATTTGAGTTATGGAATGGTTATGGTAAAATCAGAATGACTCTATCATCTACTTTGTTGAATTCGAGCTAAAATTCTCTCAGTCCATTCAGTAGCAGCACGCACTAAGCTACGATCACACCCTTCAATGCTCAACCTAACTATTTCGAACTTCAGTTTCAGTTCAATCATCTAGATTTGAGTTCATTTTACATTTTATAGTTTAATAAGGGATGTCCAATTCCAAACATCTCCTTTTAGTGCACCTCAATCTTTCAAGTTGAATCTTAATCAATCTAAGAATCATTTTCCTAGTTTCTTCACATCATTTTGATTGGCAACTACTTGCTATAAACATCTCCTTTTAGTGCACTTCAATCTTTCAAGTTGAATTTTAATCAATCTAAGAATCATTTTCCTAGTTTCTTCACATCATTTTGATTGGCAACTACTTGCTATAGTATTTCAACTCCATAATGGATGGATGTGCTCTAGATTAATAGTTTCCATTTTTCCCTTGCACACCACTCAAAAAAGGGTTATTTTACATTGTGTAAAATTTGAAAATTTGAGTTTTGGAGGGGCAAATGAAGTTATTTTTTCAACCAAATTTCATAGGTAGCCTATTTTCACCAGTGCACCTCAGTGTGCAGTCAGCTTACCCACATGATAAACCAGTCTCAATTTTCATGCCAAGGGTAGCATGATCTTTTCCCACTATGTGCACCTTTTTTTATAAAACCTTAGGAGCCACATGAACCCAAGTTTTCATTTTATACCAGTCTATATGAACCTAGTAGACTCACATACAACTCAATTCATGCAGCTACTATGGTAACGACAGGCGTTTTCATGATAGCAAGGTGTCCAACAAACCTTGACGTCATAAAGGTCAGGTATGCCTCTTCGTCCCTCTCTTTTAATTGTATAGTGATGCTTTTTAGTTCATACATATTTCAAATATTACCTTGAACATGTAGTTTGCCATTGTTGTTTAATTCACCATGCATAGTACAGGTTATTTAAATATGCAACTTAATCACCTATCACCCACATGCACCCTTGTTTGAAGCTGAGTTAAGCTAGCCTAATAACAAGCCTTGAGAAAATAGCCCCAGCATGAATGCAACTAAATTCAATTCAGGCCTCACGTAGGTTCACTTTTAAAACATAGTTCTCTTTAAATGATTTCGAAAACTAAAATCTTTATAACGTTTTTTAAAAACCCTAGATCATGTAGACTTGAAGTACAATCCTTAGTCTATCCTCGAAGAGCTCACATAGATTGGACTTAAAGCCCACTAATCAAACCCATGAATCTTAGAGCTAGATCCTAGCTGACCTCTATAAGACCCATTTGTAGACTATTTATGATCAAGTATGAGACCTTCAATATGAAGTTAACATAATATCTCGACCTAACAATCGTTAGCTAAGTTTATTTCTAGGCCAAACCAACTCTAGCAATGTTTGCATACTCTTAAGTCCAACCTCTTTTGACCGACTTAATCCTCGACTAATTTGGACCTAGGATCTTGGACATAGAAATTTGATCATTTCAGATCTTGTCAATCATTGAATCTGAAATTATCATACCTGGATCTGGTCTTAGTAGATTATATCCTGAATAAAAGAACAAACTTGTTGGAATTTACATCTCCAAACATTAAATCCAAATATCCATATTAAGTGTGTACTTTTTGGATCTTCACAAGATAGCTATTTCAAACTTAGAACCAAGATTTAGTAGGAACATGAAGAGGTAAGTGAAAATCTTTTTGATTATGATCGAACACTTGGATTTGGATCCAATATTTCTGAAGCTTAGGTTCAAAATTTGTAGAAGCTCTCACAGTCCAATTTGGTTCCCCTGCCTATCTAGACTTTCAATGTAGAGCTCTCCAAAATCAGACAACAAGGGTCAGTGGCTGAACAGCAGGTAGACTTTGAGGAGCTCAGTAATATGGTTCAGGGATGGCCAACTAAAGCCTTGGTCAGAACCTTCCTAGGGAGATTAAACGAATAGTTGAGAGTATAAGTCTAGGCCACACGACCTCAATCCTTGTTGGAGGCTTTCAAAGTTGCAAGAGTGGCAGAGAAAAAATGTCGAAGATTAGGACTTTCAATGAGAGATTCAAGAATCGCGAGGCAGACGGTCAGGAAGCCTAGTATGCCACCTGCTGATTTGGGAGGACAGAGCCTTGGGCCTCCGAGGTTGCAAAATGAAGGCAAATTAGCAGTAATGAAGAGGCTAAATCCATAGTAGATTAGGGAGAGATGTCAAAGGGGGCTGTGCTTCCAGTGCAAGAAGAAGTGTCCCTAGCCATATCTGTAAAAAATTGCATATGCATCTCATGGACAAAAATGAAGAAGATGGAGAAACAGAGACACAAGAAGAAAAATCGCAGAAGATGAAGATGGTAAAATAGCTTCCCCTAAAATTTCACTCCACGCACTTGCAGGAGATAACGTACCGCAAGTGATCACGTCCAAGGGAAGTTAAAGAGAAGGAAGATCAATGTGCTGGTGGACACGGGGCCACCTATAACTTTGTGAGTAAGAAAACTGCAAAGGCGTGCGGCTGCTCCATTGAAGCACAACCTGAGTTTAGGGCGTAGTAGGTTACTGATCACATTTTAGGGACATACTTGCATTGTTATGTTGTACAACAACCTCACAACTGGACCGAATGCCCGTCATGGGCAGAGTGAGCCTACAACACAGCCCAGCAGTCAGCCATAGGGATGACTCCCTTTGAGGTAGCCTACGGGCAACCACGACCTAACCTAAAGAGGTTCCACACTCAGGGCGAACAGCTAAATGAAGTGGAGATCCAGCTACTCAGCCAGGACAGAGTGTTAGAGGTTGTCAAGCCATGCTTGGCTACAACCGAGAACCAGGCGAGATAGAAATATAATAAGCATCAACATGACAGAGAATATCAAGTGGGGGACTGAGTTAACTTGAAGAGCTTTCGTACTGGTGAGGTAGCATGCAAATCAGTAGGAACCCATATGAATATATAGGACCCTACAAGGTAATAGAGAGAACAAGCAAGGTTGCCTATAAACCGGCCATGCCTGAGGGGTCCAACATCCACCCAGTATTCTGTGTATCTCGCTTAGAACAGGGAGAGCCACCTCCAGCTTCGTCTGCCTTGGCAGCTGCGCTAACTACATACACCACTTAGACTCCCAAACCCTTTAGACTTCTCAAAAGATATGCTAGCAGAGTCCAAGGACAACCCAGTGTAAGTTGGCATGCCAACAGGCAGGGAGATGAAGACATCAGCCCAACGTGGGAAGACTCTCCATTGCTGCTGCAATGCTTCCAAACTTCACACCTTTAGGACAAGGTGTTGCTAAAGAAGAGGCAAATGTTAGCATTAGGAAACTCTGTTCCAAAATCATATAGCCTTATATATGATGTTACCCTAAGTGTTAGGGTTATGCAAAGTAATGAGGATTACCTCTTTGTGAGAGGCGAATTCTAGCCTATGTGTTGGGAGGGTGCATGAGTTAATAACCAATTGCAGGTTATCGTCACAATACTAACACATTTAAACTTAGACATTATAACATTTAGTCTCGTCCTTAGTTTGATTAACCTTGGTAAAGGTACTAGGAACGGTCGGACCTTATACCAACAAGTTAAATCCCGCCTCTCAAATTCCCACATATAGAAACATAGAGGAGAATATATGTAAATTGTCTTATTTGTGCAATTTCCATGTAAGATGAAATTTCTCATGTAAGTACTAATACAAACTTGAATTAGCAGCACCTGCTGCCTTATGCAGCCATTTGATAGCCTCCAACATCTTGCTGATGTCCCACATGGTCAAAGGCCCATATTAGTGATACCATGAAATGAGTAGAGTCCACACAAAATTTGACCCTTAGAAGTAAATGATGGTCATATTTCTTTTCAGTGCTTCCTGACAACAATGAATTTGATTTTGACGGCAAAAAGAAGGTGAAACAACATAGCTTATGTAAATTACCCCATGGCTGGGGTTAGTTTCTGGATATGATTGACTGGCCCAACAATCTTTGACCACAGACTTATTTATGTCAGAAAATCTCCCACTATTGTATTCTCAAAAATCTAAACTATAAAGAGTCTTATGACAGTCTAAGTTGTCTTTAGTTACATGTAATTGGCCTATGCAGACATATTAGTTTTGTGCAGCTACAAATAAGGCATTTTTCTGCAACAAGGTATTGAAGAAAACATCAAAGAAAACTAAAATTCAGATAGCAGTAATGACTATGTTGGCCGTAGCAGTTGGGAATAACTATGTGTCAAGTAAACCAAAGAGGGAGGCCAACATTAACGAAAGTTTATTTGATCTATCAATTATGCTTATCTACTTTCTTTTATCTTTCTAAACATTATCATATAGTCATTTAGGTTGTATTTGATATTTGTACATCTTGAATGTCTATGCCCCTAGTTCTTTTTCCGTAAGCATTGGATAGACTAGTGTTGTTGAAGATCCAAAATCAAAGGCAGTGTAGCTATTAGATTCAATAGCATCATTTTCTTACTTTCTTCCTTGAATATATGTATGTGATTGAGGGTGGCATATGCCAGATTGTAAAAACGGAGTGGTCTGCACAAAAGAAAGGCTTCCGTGAGAGGTAAGAACTACTTGTAGCAGTGACAAAAACTACTGCTAAAATTTTAGGCCCACAATACCATTGCATATATACCGGTGAATATAATCAGCCAAAAGCAACATTTTAGAAAACAGTTAATGTATCGGCTTGGCCATTACAGACTTTTTGTATTTTTTATAAATAGCTACACAAAAAAAAACAGAAAAAAGCCACTCTTGCTTTGATTCAAACGCATGATGCAATTGGAATTAATATTGGCCACTAGCTTCACCAGAATGACTAACCGTATGAAAAGCTTAAAAAAAATTGGCTTCTACAATCTCGATCTTCACATTGAAGCAGGTCAAGAGGGTTTCATGCTTTCACATATATTGGTAAGGGGTCCCAGTTTACTACTAAAGGTGAAGTGGGTTTGGGAAATCCAGCTCATGAATTCAACCTTCTAATATAGCTCAACACGTATGTATTCTGTCATGAATGATAGCTTACAGGACATCATCACCTAAACTTGTGAGTGAAGTTGGCATGCCAAGTTGAGTGTAGGCTTCCTAACACAGGTGGGGAAGCCCTATCATATGGCTGATCGGCTGCTCCCTCCAGGGCTGGACCTCACAACATACTCTTCTAAAGGCACCTGGAAACAATATAGACAACAAACATATTTTTTAGTCATTGTAGAAACGGAATGGACACTCTTCAACAGTTCTGAGACATTGCAATCGTTATTCCCAATATATGAATTGTTATGCTTTGTTTTAGTCTTATTTCTGCATTGCCTTCATTATGTGTGGGTTTGTTAGAGTTTAGTACGTTTTATCAGTTTGGATCAGGACTCTAGCAAGGACCGGCTTTGTTTAGGCTATAAGTTATTAATTGGATGTGTTTAGCCCTAATGACATTATGATGGATCGTTTTCTCTAGTCTCTCTCTCTCTCTCTCTTCTCCTTGCCGCCAGACCTTGATAGCCTAAGAGGCTATCAACTGGTATCAAAGCCACCATGACGGATTCCGTTGCCGCCGTGGATGACAATGTCGCTTTAGCAGCCATTGAAGCCCACCGTGCCTGGATGGAGAAAACTATCATCAAAGTTAATCGCCACGTCCAAACAATCAAACGCTCGCTCGCCGATTCTGAAGCATGCCTGCAGAGCGCCATCCAAGCAGCTGTCACCGCCAACCTCCGTGACGCCTTCCAAACCCACTACAGCCCCATCAGTCGCAGCCGCCTTCCCAGCCACCGGCAAGTCTCTTCTCGGGATGCCTGGTGTGGTTCACGACACATCATCGGGCGTAGGCCCATACGTCCAACCTTTGACACGACAGCGTGATGGGAGTCATTCCTCCCGCACAACAGCTGCCCATCAATGGAGGGTTTGGCATCTTCGGCGCTACCCATGCAGGTGTAGGACCAACTGCAGGCGGCGTTTTTTCCGACAATGTGAATTCGGCGCCCACTGGAGGCAGCCCTTCCTCGATGCCGCCCCACTTTTTGGTATGGAGGGGGGACTTCAACCGATGGAAGCCGATCAAGATGGACTTTCCCCGCTTCAATGGAGATGACCTGCCAAGTTGAATCTTTAAGGCCGAACATTTCTTTGAGTGCCAAGGGATCCTAGAGACAATGAAGGTTAGTCATGCTGCCATGAATTTTGAAGCACCCGCCATCCGGTGGTTTCGATAGTTACTCTCGCAATACGGCTGACCCAATTGGCAGCAACTGGTAACCGCCATGACGACACGGTTTCGACCGTCAATCTATGTGGATTACAATGCAGAGCTCTCTAAGATACGGCAGAAAGGAAGTGTGGTGGATTACCAAGAGCACTTTCAGGAACTTAGCAACAAGGTTCGCGGGTGGCCTGTTGAGGCCCTTATTGGCACATTCGTGAGCAGCCTTAAGGAGGAGTTGCGGATTGAGGTACAAGGGTTAAGACCTGCCACCCTACACGTGTGTTTTGCTGCAGCACGCATGGCTGAGGAGAAGCATTGTCATTTCCTGAGCTTAAATCATCTGCCTAACATGACACGCGCCCTCCAACTGCCTACCGCCCTCCCGGTCGAACAAGGCAAGCTGGTGAGCTAGCCACCTCTTGGCAAGGACCCTTTACGGCCTTTTGTGCGACGAGATTCGGGAGAAGCAACACCAAGGGATATGTTTTCACTGTGATCAACCATGGGCTGAAGGGCACTCATGCAAACGCCTCCACATGTATTTGGTGGAGGAAGAGGAAGAGCCGTGCTAAGGAGACACCATCGAAACACTCGAGGAGACGTCGCCCATACACATGGCCGTGGCCTGCCACCTGAAATCTCTCTGCATGCTTTAGCCAGTAACAAGGTACCACAGTTGATGCGAGTCGAAGGGCGGCTAAGGGGCCGAACAGTGAGTGTGCTGGTCGATACAGGCTCTACTCACAACTTTATTTGTGAGAAGTCGGCAAGGGTGCAGGGTTGCATGATTGATACGCAGCGAGTGTTTGACGTGGTAGTAGGAGATGGCAGCACCCTGAAGTGTAAACGTCATTGCAATGAAGAAAAGCTGGAAATTCAAGGTCATTGTTTTCCCGTGCAGCTATATACATTGTCCATGGCGGGCACCGACCTTGTGCTAGGCATGCATTGGTTGTGAGGGCTTGGCGAAGTGGTGTGGGATTTTGTGGGTATGCGAATGCATTTTACCCAAAGTGATGGCCGTCGACTTACGCTAGCAGCCAGCTCACGAACCGCGGCTACATAAGGGGTTAACTTCAAGATATTGAGAGGCGCATCTATGAGCTTGGTGCTCCTCATGAGTCAGCCAGAAGCAGCCGAGAGTTCGTATGTCACACCAACCATAGATAGAGTATGTCTATCCTCACTTCTTAATGAATTCTCTAACGTGTTTTTAGTTCTTAGAGGGCTACCACCCTCGCACTCCTGCGACCATAGGATTGATCTTTAGGCTGGAGCAATCATCGTCAAACAATGGCCATATCGCTACAACCCCTTCCAATGGGAGGTACTCACGCAGCTCGTACAAGAAATGCAAGAGTAGGGCATCATCCAAGCTAGTCGGAGCCCTTTTGCTTCACCAGCCTTATTAGTGCGAAAGAAAGATGATATTTGGAGATTCGACGTGGAGGATCTTCTTGATGACTTACAAGGAGCATCGTTCTTTTCCAAGATCGACCTCTGCACTGGCTATCCTCATATTAGAGTTCTAGAGGCAGATGTGCCTAAGACTGCCTTTTTCACACCCAACGACTATTATGAGTTCTCTGTGATGCCATTTGGGCTCACCAATGCACCAGCCACATTTCATGAATGACGTGATCCGACCGCATCTGCACAGGTTTGTCCTTGTCTTTTTTAATGACATTTTGGTGTTTAGCGCATATGAGGACACACATTTCAAGCATTTTCACGCTGTCTTGTCTCTCTTGATGCAACACGTCTTAAATGCCAAATTATCCAAATGTACCTTCAGCATATTTCATGTCACGTACTTGGGCCATGTTATAAGTCGTGGCAGTGTTTGGATGAAGGCAGATAAGGTACTGGTGTTATGGGAGTGGCCCTTACCTCGCACAGTCAAGCAGCTTCATGGTTTTTTGGGACCAGCAGGGTACTACAGGCAGTTTGTTTAATTTCGGAACCATAGTTGTGCGCCCTTGATCGAGTTGACAAAGAAGAATGGTTTCTAGTGGTCTCCTCAAGCGGAAAAGGCATTCGAGGCATTAAAACAAGTGGTCATGTCGGCACTAGTACTGGCAATGCCCAACTTTGGTATCCCCTTTGAAGTGGAAGCCGATGCCTCTGACTTAGGCATTGGGCAGTTTTGAGTCAGAATTAGCACCCACTCACATTTTTTAGTCACACAATGGGCTCGGCCTTCCATAGCAAGTTGGCTTATGTTCGCGAACTAATTGCTATTGTTCTAGTAGTACTGCATTGGAGACACTACCTATTGGGTCAACACTTTGTAGTACTTACAGATCACCATAGCCTTCGCTATTGCCTGCAACAGTCGACTCTGCTCCCTAAGGTACAGAAGTGGGTATTAAAACTTAGTGGCTTTGATTTTGAATTCAAATATCAAAGAGGGAGGGATAACCTAATGGCAAACGGGCTCTCCAGGCAGGGTGCGTGGGAATCCTCCAGTCAGTTCCTTGCCACCACTTCTATACAGTGTCAAATTTGGGACCAAATAGCTCAGGCACACAACACAGCAGCCTCGGTTCAGCACATTCGCACCACCATGCAAGACGATCCAATGCGCAAGTATGGTTATGAATAGAGGCCTCCTTATCTCTACTTTTGGGATCGCATTTATATACCCACAGACACTGATTTGCCACGCGTCTTGATCACGCATTTCCATGACTATAAAGACACTGGTCACGAAGGAGTGTAAGGAACACATCGCTGCCTGCGAACCGCCTTCTTTTGGTCAGGTATTAAACGACATATTCATGACTATATCAAGGTGTGTGACACTTGTCAGCATAATAAGTATGAAACACAGAAACCAGCCAGATTGCTGCAGCCATTACCCATTCCCAAGCAAATTTGGGAAGATATTTTGATGGACTTCATAGAAGGATTACCCCGGTCCCACAGCAAGTCGATAATTTTGGTGGTGGTCGATCGACTATCCTAATATGCACACTTCATTGCCTTGAGTCATCCTTTCTTGGCCAAGACTGTCGCCCATGCACTCCAAGAACATGCAGGGAAGCTCCATGGTATGCCTCGACTCATTATCAATGATTGGGACTTGATATTCCTTAGTGCGTTTTGGAGAGAGTACTTCCATTTGCAGGGCACTAATCTGAAGATGAGTACAACCTACCACCCACAAACGAATGGCCAAACAAAGGTAGTAAATTGTTGTGTAGAAACATACCTCCGATGCTTTGCAGGGCAGCACCCCAAAGAGTTGGCAACTTATTTATCCTGGGCAGAATTGACATACAACACTGGCTGGTGCACATCTACAAATACTACCCCTTTTGAGGCCATGTATGGGCGACCACCTCCTACAGTTCACCGCTATTTGCCGGGCACTGCACGCGATGACATGGTCGACACTCAATTACATTGTTGAGACGTTATTCTGAAGGACCTCAAGGAACATCTAGCGACTGCCAAAAATTGCATGGTCTTACAATACAATTGCTGCCATAGAGATGTGACCTATTAAAAGGGTGCTTGGGTATTCTTGAAAAGACTACCGCAGCGCAAGGTGCAATTAAAGGGACTCGGAAAGCAAAAGTTACTCTCTCATTATGTGGGACCCTACAAGATCAGCCGCCGAATAGGTAAACTCGCTTACGAGCTCCTTCTCCCAGTCGGCAGTTCAATACATCCAGTCTTCCACCGTCCCCAAATTGAAACCCTGCACCACAATTCCCACCGGCGACGATATCCAATCTACTCCCATCCTGGAAGAACCGCCTGTCTTTGACCACTGAGACGCATCGGCATGAGGAAAGTTAAGATAGATGGCAAATTGTGTCACCAATGGCTGATTGAATGGTTGTCCAATGAAGATGTGTTAAACTATAAATCCTTCACCAACACGTTGAAGAGGAGTCCTTCACCAACACGTTGAAAAGGAGTCTCTTAGGATTCCACATCCTTGTAAAATGTGTTAAGATATTTAATATCCTTGTAACATGTGAAGAGTCTCTTAGGATTCTATGATGTAAGTAATGTCCTTGTAGCTTGTGAATCTCCTAAGATTCTACGATTGGAGACTCTTAGAATTCTGGAAATGGGATTATAAATAGAGGTCGTGCAAACCATTTTGGTTATGGCTTCTTCTCCTCATCTTCTTCTTGTTCACTCTTTCCCTCTCTATATTCCTGCGTGAATGCTGATTTCAGAACTCAGATATTGGTGCTTGAATTTCTTACATAGTATCAGAGCCATGTTACGTTACTTCTATCTAACGAAGTGCTCAAATAGGTCTGATCTAGTTAAAACTCTTTTCTCAATTTCTATCTATCCTATATTCACTCTTTCTCTTGACTCATTCTTGCTTACCGAAGAACATATCTTGTTATATCGTGTCATTTTGTTTTCCCTAACATTTCCTACCTGTATACTCTCCTTTTGCTGTCATGGAAAACCTTTCACACTCTGGCATGTCCTCAAGTTTTCTTCCTCGCCTTATTACCAAAAAACTCAACCATGAGAATTATCTGATCTAGAAAAGGCAAATCATGCCTTTCATAAGAAGTCAAGGCCTTTTTGGACATCTCGATGGTTCAACAAAGGCTCCTCCAATATCCATTTTGCAAGAAATAAAAAATGAGGACGGAGAAGTTATTGTTGTTCATGAAGACAACAACCCTGAACAAGTTGTGTGGATGAGACGTTACCAAAGTTTGGTTGCGTATATTTTGTCTACTCTATCTCAACAAGTGTTACTTTCAATTTCTGATGACTGTACAACAGAAGAATTATAGGAAACCCTTGCTGATACCTTTTCCCAAAGAACATAGTGGGCTCTAAATGGTTATATAAAATCAAATACAAACCTGACGGCAACATAGAAAGACACAAAGCAAGGTTAGTAGCAAAAGGGTTTGCACAACAATATGGAGAATATTATAATGAGACATTCAGCCCTGTGATCAAAATGGGAACAAGTCACGTGATTATATCATTGACAGTTGAATATGGATGGAGACTACATCAAATGGACGTGAAGAATGCTTTTCTTCAAGGTAATTTGAGGGAGAAAGTATATATGGAACAACTTCTAGGATATACGAAAGGAGACTCTCATGCATGGGTTTGTAAACTAAAAAAATCTATTTATGGACTTAAATAGGCCTCACGCTCGTGGTTTGACAGTTTCTCTTGTAAGTTTCAAGAATGTGGTTTTCAGATGTGTCCTCTAGATCATTCTCTTTTCATTTATCGGAAGGAAAACATATTTACTTTACTTCTTATATACGTTGATGATATTGTTATCATAGGCAATTCAGAAAAACACATAGAAGAAGCTAAAGTTTTGATGATACAAAACTTCAAAATGAAAGAGCTTGGTGATTTATGATTCTTTCTAGTAGTGGAGATTGATAGGCACAATAATCGCCTCATATTGACACAACAGAAATACACGTTGGATCTGCTAAAAAAGTCAGGTATGTCTGATTGTAAGTTTGTTGGAACTCCTAGTGTTCTAAATCAAAGACTAAGTGCTCAGGATGGGGAGTTATATGAAGATCCTATGCAATATCGAAGTATTGTTGGGGCACTTCAATATCTTACATTTACTAGACCAGATATTATATATGTTGTGAATCAAGTATCTCAATTTATGCATGCACCTAGAGATACTCAATGAATGTTGTCAAAAGAATATTAAGATATCTTAAAGGGATAACAGGAGATGGCTTAGTTTATGGTAAGAGTGAAAATATAACTGTTGGACATCAACTTATGACATTCACAGATGCAGATTGGGCTGGAGATCCCATTCAAAGAAATCCATTTCTGGTTTTTGTATTTTCATTGGACGTAATCTTGTGTCTTGGAGTTGTCGAAAGCAAAAGGCAGTAGCAAGATCCAGCACTGAAGCTGAATACAGATGCATGGCTGCGGGTGCTGCTGAAGTTACAATGGTTAGACATTTGCTAGAAGACATTGGAGAAAAGATTAAAATGTCAATGTTAATGTGCGATAATCAAAGCGCTATTAACATTGCCTTTAATCCTATACAACATGGTCGAACAAAGCACATTGAGATTGATCAACACTTTGTTAGACAAAAGGGGGAAGACAATGAGATTCAGCCTATTTATGTTCGTACAGATGAACAAGTTTCAGACTTATTTACAAAAGGATTAACGAAGCAACGATTCTAGTTTCTAAAAGGCAAGTTATACATACTGCAAAACCATGCACAATTTGAGGGAGGGTGTTAAACTATAAATCTTTCACCAGCATGTTGAAAGTGAGTCCTTCACCAACACGTTGAAGATGAGTCTCTTAGGATTCCACATCCTTGTAAAATGTGTTAAGATATTTAATGTCCTTATAACATGTGAAGAGTCTCCTACGATTCTATGATGTAATTAATGTCCTTGTAGCTTGTAAAATCTCCTAGAATTCTACGATTGGAGACTCTTAGATTTCTAAAAATGAGATTATAAATAAAGGCCGTGCAAACCATTTTGGTTATGGCTTCTTCTCCTCATCTTCTTCTTGTAAACTCTTTCTATCTTTATATTCCTGCGTGAATGCTGATTTCAGAACTTAGATATTGGTGCTTGAATTTCTTACAAGATGCACCAGCAACATGGGAAGATAGTGAAGACATCATGCCTCATTTCTTTTATTCACACCTTGAGGACAAGGTGCTTTTTTGAAGAGAGGGGGGGGGGGGGGGGAGTAATGTAATGCTTTGTTTTAGTCGTATTTCAGCATTGCCTTCATTATGGTTGGATTTATTAGAGTTTAGTACGTTTTATTAGTTTGGATCGGGACCCTAGCAAGTACCCGCTTTGTTTAGGCTATAAGTTATTAATTGGGCGTGTTTAGCCCTAATGACATTATGATGGATCATTCTCTCTAGTCTCTCTCTCTCCACCTCTCATCTCCCTCTCCTCCTTGCCGCCAGACCTTGATAGCCTAAGAGGCTATCATGAATATATCATGGTAGTCCAAATCAATGCTGCAAGTACATCATAACCCATATCAATTAATAATAGGTAAACAGAAATTGTAAACTTCTTTAAATCCATAAAACCAAAAAGAATCTGGAAAGAAATATGAATTCCATTAAAAAATATATTAGCTACAAGATGAAACTGATATGTCACATTGAAATGCTTGTGAATTGCATGATAAAAACAAGTAAGCTGCTATGTCACATGCATGCGGGTACACTACAAATATGGGTACGGCAATACAGGTTCAGGTACGGCAATTTTGAAAATTATGGGTACGTGGGTACGGCAAATTTTTAAATTCTCAAAAATGATCAAATGAAAAAAAAACATTAATAGTCTTATAATCTACAAAAAATCACAAAATTAAAGAAAAATGAGAAGAAAATATAGAATCTTATTGAAAGAGAAATATAAAAGAGAAAAATAAAAAATTAGAGAAAAAATTAAGTTTGAAAATATAATTTTAAAAGTTTAAAATGCAACGGTACCCCAACCGTACCCGTACCTGTGTCGTTGTACCCACATACCTGACACGGGTACTTGACCAAAACAGGCGTACCCGGGTCACAAATGTCAGCTGAAAAAGAGAGAAAAAACGTGTTTTAGAAAAAAACAAAATGAAAGGAATGCGAAAAACATACTATTCGTAATTTTTTAGTCTTTTAGTTGTTTCACATTTTTTCATTTTTTTTACAATTTTTAATTACCAGATTTTTATTTTCTCATTTTATTTTTATTTTTTTAACTTTTTTAAAACTTTACTGAGATTTTCGTAAGATTTTCGACTTTGCTATATTATACCTAAGAAAAACCTTGCTGTTTTATAACCGTAAATGAAATTTGTGACCATAAGTAATAGTCATGAAAACATTGAACTTTTAATTTGGAAGGTAGAAATAAGCTCCTATACAAGGAAACCACAAAAGGCTCAATTTTTAGTTCATGAAATCAGCCTACATTTCTGTTTAAATATGTAAATATACCTCTAATGGTACACTTAATATTTAATTTTAAGGAATTTATGAACAATTTTTCTTTTTGTCACTGGTTTTGTGCGTTTTGAAGATACAACATAAGACACAAGGGCATATCATAGTTATAGGATATAAAAGTATAATGAAAATATACCTAAACATATTGAGAATATCTTGAATTTCACAAAACGACCCTTTCGAAACACCTTCCTTTTTTTACGAACTAGAAAACAGAACTCTTCAATTTCTACTCTCTCTGGACTTCTGCCCACAACTCCTAAAATCCAATAAAAGTACCCATTCTAAACTACATTTATCAGTGTTACTACATGAAAAAGAACTATTGAAAACCAATTTCTTAAATAAAACTAAAATTTCACAAACACTGAAACAAAACCAGACATTGCAGTTTCTATGGATGTGCTGACAGGAATGGGATCTTCACGGAGGAGAGCTTGCCGAAGGACCAATAAGCTGCGCAGGAAAAAGCAGCTGAGGTGCTGATATAATGAAAATTTTGCTAATTAATCCATTTTTCTGTTGTTATGTTATCGTCACTGCTGCATGTTTACAATAAAAAAAAAAAAAAAAAACAAACACACTGCATATCTGCAGCCATAGTTTGTCTGTACTGACACCTTAACTCGTCAAAGAGATGGCAGCAAAAAGGGACTGGTTTTACAACTGGTTCTTCTAGTTTGCTCTTAATCAACCTATAATTCAATGTAAATTAATCTAATCATGGCAATTGCATAAAAAAAGTAAGATGAATATAATTAAATGCAAGACTAAGAAAACCCAAAGACATTTGAAGTGCCATCCCCACACCAAGACATCTGCATTGTGTACCTGTCTAGAACACTCACTCTACTCAAGCACTAGACAAATCGTCCCTATTTACTGAAGAAATATGCCTTTAAAAAGGGAGAGAAGAAGGGCATATAAAAAAAGTGAGAGATGTACCCATGAAGCACGATGATGGAACTTGAAATAAGGCTCCGGCAAATCCAGGAAGAACTAGAGTAATAAAGTTTTCGAGAGGGAGAAGATGCAACCTCCCTTTCATAGTCAATAGCGGAGACAGTAAGGAAGTGCGAGAGGGAGGGAGTGACAAAGAGGGTCCCATACCAGTGATGCGACAGCAGCAGCCATTGCCTCCACAGACGACGAAGGGGGCGAGAGGGGCTGCAATAGAATGGGGGAAGAGAAGAAAGAAAAGCCTGCCATAACGTCGAATATCAATGTGGGCCTTCCGATCCTTTTAGAACGGGCGGTAAGAGCAGTGGACACTATCGGCTAAATCGAGATCGAGCCCCTCCTACAACTATTACTAATGTTTTACGCGTTACTATATCCGGTTATAACAAATTACCGCGACTTACCCGCCCGCTTATAAATTCCCCTCTCCAGAGCCGCAGCCACTGGTAAGTTTGTAGGGTTCCGGTTGGGGAAGCTTTGGTTCACCAAGCGCCGACAAGGAGACGGCAGCCTGGGGCTCGCCATTCTTCCGTTTACAGAGAAAATTGCCGTCCATTATTTGCTTGCATCCATAGTTTATTCATGCTGATTCCGTCGTTTCGCAGGCTGCAAGCCTTTGATCGAATAGCAAAAACCATAGTTTTGCCAATACGACCAATGCCCCTGTTTGTCGTGATCGCTATTGCTTCCTGTGGTCGTGGATTCTATCCTGATTTTGATGCTTTTTACTGCTCTTATTCATCGGTAAATGCTGAAGTTTCTCCCATCAGTTCGATCCATTCGTCTCTGGACGACGATGAGTTCAAAGCTAGGTTTAGCGAGCTCGTCAGCAAGCAACATTGGTCAACCTTCAAGAGAGAATTTGGGGAAATTGAACCGAAGAAGCTCTTGCCTTCTCTGTTTGAGAAGAAGATCGATCTGGGAATAGTGTTTAGGTACTTCAAATGGGTTCAGAGGGAACAAGGGGCAGTCTTTGATCTTGGTTCTTATTGTACAATGTTCCGCCGCTTGGCTGAATGTAGGGAATATGGGAAAGTTAGGGCAGCGATTCACTTGATGGTCGGTGGAGAACCCGTAAACTCGGACTCAAGCGCAGCTGTCCTTCATAAGATCATCGTTTCCGGTGGAGAGAGAAGAGATCTTACTGGGCTTGTCATCGATATGTTGGTGTACGAGTTGGTCAAAAGTTCTAAGCTTTTCATGGCGTTAGATGCATTTAGAAGGTCAGGCTATTATGGATTTCGATTATCCGTATTGTCCTGCAATTCGATTTTGAATGCATTGGCGAAGACGACTGACACGCAGAATATAGAGATTGTTTTCAAAGATATGATGAGCAGAAGAATTAATCCCAACCAGATTACTTTCAATATCGTGATCCACGTTTTTGTTAAGGTTGGAAAGTTGCAGAAGGCAATGGACCTGGTGAAGGATATGGAGTCGTGGGGCTGCTCGCCTTCGGTCGTCACGTATAATGTGATTATGAACGGTTGTTGCAAAATGTGCAAAGTGGGAAGGATGCTTAAAGCTGAGGCAATCCTGAAAGAGATGATATCCAAGAAGATTTTGCCAACTGTGGTCACATATAACATTCTTATTGAGGGATACTGCAAGGATGAGAATTGTTTCTTGGCATTGCGGTTGCTGGTGGAGATGAAGAAGAAGAAGATGTTGCCCAATGTCGTAACTTACAATTCGCTGATCAATGGGCTTTGCAACGAAGGAGAAATTACAGCAGCGGCTAACTTGCTTGAAGAAATGAAGGATCAAGGTATAGAGCCCAATATAGTGACCTACAATTCTCTGATCAATGGTTACTGCAAGAAGGGAATGGTTTTGGAGGCCAGAAAATGTATGAACTGCATCATGGAAAGTTGTCTAGTGCCTAATCTTGTGACATACAATACCTTAATAGATGGATATGGAAATTGGGTAAGATGAAGGATGCTTGCGCCATGTATAATTTAATGTTGGAAAGAGGCATGCCTCTTGATATTTCAACGTACAACTCTCTGCTCACTGGATTCTGCAAAGCAAACAGGACGCAAGATGCTAGTAAGCTATTAGATAAAATGGTAGAAAAGGGTATAAAAGCTGACATTGTGACTTACAATATACTGATTAAAGCTTTGTGTGAGCGAAATCAATCTGGAAAAGGAGTCACTTTGTTGGACGAAATGTTGGATGCGGGTTTGAAGCCAAGTCATGTGACGTACAATACTTTAATTGAGGGGTTCTGTAAGGAAGGAAATCTGAAGGGTGCCTTGATTTTGAGGGCAAGAATGGAGAAAGAAGGGAAGCATGCCAATGTGGTTACCTATAATCTATTGCTTAAGGGTCATTGTAAGAAAGGAAATCTGGAAGATGCAAATAGGCTTCTGAACGATATGCTTGAAAAGGGTTTAGTTCCAAACCGTGTAACTTATGATGTCATCAAAGATGACATGATGCAGAAAGGATTCATTCCAGATATTGATGGTCATGTATACAGTTCTGTTTCCTAGTATTGATGTTCATGACATGAATTGTTGGCTTCGACTGCTATTGCTGACCAGAGGGCAACGCCTGCCAAGCTAAGCATATCTATCAAAAGGAGGAGACTAATGGTAAGATTTTCTCCAATTTTTTCAGTGTGTGAAAATATGAACTATAAACATGCTTTATTCAAGTCAGCAATTGGAAGCATTGTTGGTCGCGTGATGGGAGGTACATGGTGATTTATCTGCAACATGAGTATATAATGACAGCCCTGAGCTTGTGAAGTCAGAGGGTGGTATGCGTTTTTTCCTACTCATGGTGTTAGAATCCTTTCTGCAATGTGAACAGATTATGTTGCATTCCTATGCTCTAGTTGGAATCCCTTATGATGATAGTGTACACGTTGCCAGCTTAAAGATGGGCACGTTTCATGTCCTTGTTATTACTCTGCCTACACACGGTACGATTGCCATTTTCCATACAAAAAATGCAATTGTATGTCATTAGTGTTTCATTGAAGATCAAAGAGAAAGACAATTTCAATTTCTCCTTCCTTGATGCTGATGTCCTACACACGGTAGTATGCACATAAACGTATGTACTTATTTACTTCAGTACTGGTCGAATGCCTTCTTCATTAGACTTGCAGTCTTCGCAAGTGTCAAACGTGATTACCTTCAGGCCCTGTTTTTTTCTGACCGTGCTTTGGTCTTCCCTTTTTCAGGATGCTAATGGTGAAAATCCAGCATCATATACTTGTATGAGCTAAAGTCCCAGAGTGTGCATTCAAACTAGCTCTAATGAACTTCTCAATAGGCAGTGCTTTCTCTCATCTGCGATGTCACACTGATGTCTATAAGAGCCAAGCGGGTGAAATTTGTCAGTAAGAACATCCTATCCCATTTTCCAGTGCTGCCTTTCTTGCACTGCTGATCCTCCATATCGCCAGAAAAAGGGCGTCCGTTTGGTCACAGATAGGAAGGAACAGAGACGGAGAGGGAAAGGGGCACCGACGAGAAGCAGATTTCGCGAGGAGTAGTTTCAACCCTTTTCCCCTCTTTTATTTCTCTCTCTCTCTCTCTCTCTCTTTCGACTTTCAGCACAGGTTCTGAGTCATCAAAAGATGTAGCACCAGATACGAGTTGCAAGCCCCTGCTAGCGAAACTTTGAGAAGAGTTTAAGCAAAATCATCGTCCATTCTGCGCCTATACCATAAGACTTGTTTCCGCTCTTGCGGTGGAAGATGTGGACGTGAAGAGATGTTAAACCATCAACATTCACTATGCTTCGCGGTAGGAAGCCTTGCCCTTCCAAATGTCACCAAACTAATGCCACGTTGATCGGAGTGGACGTGGTGGAGATTGTGTTTAGGAAGAAAATTCATCCTTGAAATGGGAGGAACTTCTGTTTGTAGCTGGCATTCCGATTGCTTGTACATCTTATTCATGATTTGATGTCCAAAAACAGAAAATTAGTTCGAATTTGTGCAATTGGAATGGTTTTCTTTGTGAAGCTATGTTCTAGTGGGACGTCAAGTCATCCGAAATTCTATGATAGGTTAATCGATTTCAGTCCTCTTAGAAGTGAATGCCTTCTTCGAACAGTGAAAATGCAGAGACACATTCACACATAAGAAACTAAGAAACAAGTTTCCAGAAACTTGTTTTCAATCCATCAAACTAAGAACAGTCATCACACACACAGCAAAATGAGAATTGAAAAGATTTTTCTCATTCCTTTATTACAAGAAACTTATTTCCATAATCTTTTTTCCAATTCTAAGTTTTCAATTCATCAAACGGCCCCCAATTTCCTGCACTTTAATTTTATTTTTGCTTTACAATATGGAATTAGCCTGCCAAATTTGGTTGGAGTGTCCTTGTTAAACTGTGTAATAATGCATGTCAACATTTCACATATTTCACATTGTACGGTTATTTGTCTTTAGTGAACGCGAAGAACATGACTTAACTTTGTCCTTACAAATGACATATTTATGCTTATTTTTATTTGATGGTGAGAAGCCAATGTGAAGTATTTAATTGAATCCGAAGGCGGTGAAGCCAGTAAATATCGAGATATATTTCGTATATGCCCATTTTTTAAATGCCCTTAAGTTTGAAGGTGACGCAACAAATAAAAATGCCTATTCCAGAATTCACTTGTTTCCAATGTTGTAACTGCGATGAGATGAAGTGAAGCGCTAAGCCTGTGAAGCGAGGCAGAGTGTTTTGAGGTGATATTGAAAAATCAAAACAACTTAAAACAAATGTGGGGCAATCTCCAAATCAACATGTCCTATCAATACTTTCTACATGAAAAAGATTTGTTGTGAGGTAATTCCATAAACAATACCTTATATGCACGGTTTAATTGCACAATTGTCCACAATCCAGATTCACATAATAATATTAAAAACCATTCAAATAGATGTAGACCCAAAATAGTACCTTGTATGTGTAAAAAATGTCCGATGAAACCTTGTTGTCCTCTAACTATGTGGTCTACAATCTACGTGTAGTTTTATCTACAAAAGCAATACAACATAAACCATACCATATTGCATAATTTATAGTTTAATGTTTACATCAAACAACCATAACTGAAAAGTCAAGATTGAGACCATAACATCAATTAAAAGGACAACTAAATAAACAAAAATTCAAGTGAACAACAATAGAAAAAGACCAAGGTTTCAAATTTCAAGTACGCCATATGAACAAGTACTCAAGAAAAATGCCACACAAAGAGGATTTTGAACAAGTTTTTTGAAAGAATTTCAAATGCAGGGTTCAAGAACTACATCAGATCAAATCGTATTGCTCTAGGTGTCAAACACTAAGACCTAGATCACTCAGATTGTTGCCATGTAGAAAACTATTTTACCCTACACCTCATTTTGTCTCATTTATTTCCAATTTTTCAAGAACAATCATGGAAATTCTAGCAATGGTTTTACCAAGATCAATTAGGTTATTTTCATGTCCAAAAATCTCTAGGAACTCTCAAAAAAAGTTTAGCAGTTTACTTTTAGTTAGAAATGGTTTCAAAATACCCATTTCCATGATTTTTTCAGCATTTCTCACCAATAGAACATCTGCAAAACAAATCAGACCCACGATAGCTTCTCTCCAGTGTCAATAGAATATTTACACCCAATTGGATTTAAAAGTGCCCCCATTAGTACCGAAACAGACAATAGTTTTCAGTATATCAATGGGTAATGAATAGCCTTCAAGCCATAGACGACCCTAAAGGAGTCTATACAAATACCACCACCATGGTATACCAACAATTTCAGATCTTTTGGGCTTCCAAAACCATTAATTTAAAAAGAAATGCATGTAGACAAGAGTCCTAGGATGTGCACTACTTTATGCTCTCTTCTATCTTCAAGTAATTGCTTGAATAAATGCATGAAATGGATAGAGTGCTTACCTTGATCCATGCACATGTCTATACCCAAGGTCAGAGAGGTACGGGTACGGGTGCCGGTACGGGTGCTGGTACGGGTACTGGTTTGGCCTATTTTCAAAAAAACTTAGGTACGGCGGTACGTATGTACATATATATGTATATGTATATATAAACATAAAATAGGAATTCAAAGAAAATAGCACATTCATGATTCAAAATTTATAGTTTCTAAAGAAGAAACTATTGAAAAAAATATGAAAGCACAACTTTGTATGTGTTTCCTGAGTGTAAATGGTGTAAAGAACAAAACTGAAATAATAAATTTTGGATAAGAAAGGACTCGGTCAACTTTGATCGAGTCTTAAATTGGACGGATACAGTCCTGGGTACGTTGACCGTTCCCGATACTGTTTGACCGGTACCCAAGAGGTACCCAGGACAGTACCAGTACCAGCATTAGTGTCGTACCTGGCCGGTATGGGTACGCTGCCTTTAGTACCCATGTGAGAAAGGGTCAGACTCTTTTCGAGTGTCTATTGGGTGAACCAATGTCAATCAATGTCTGCAAAGTCTTCCTTCTTATATCCAAATGAATTTTTCAGACTCGGACAATATTTTTTCCTATGACCACATGCTCTTCAAAAACTGTTAAAGTCGATTTGGACTTTGTGTCATCCCAACGGGAGTCTACCTACTCCAATGGTATCTATCATGGTATAATACCTTCTGGTGTATGTTTTTGAATCACTTGGAAAATTACGACCTTGAAGAAGCTTTCAGCTTAACAGTTCAACCTATCAACAACAGTCTGATCATGTGCTTGCTAAAAATGGAATCCAAGAACCACCATATTCTTGTTTCCACAATATTAGATGACAGTCACCTCAACATTATGGGATTTCCTAAGCTAGAAGGTAATCCCAAAGAACCGACCAAGAGGCCGTTTCTCATCAATTAAGAACAAGTCAAAATCCTATAAGTGATTCACATGCTCATTCAAAAAATGTGTTGGCCACATCGAGCAAGATGGACATCAATATATTAAATTAGAAAGTTCCATCAAAGAGCTTTCTCAGTTTGCAGATCCATGCACTATTCGGCAATGCCATAGATAAATTCAAGAATTCAATGATGACTTGCACAATTGGACTCACATCCTTCTACAAAAAGGAACAAAACACGGGCTTTCAAATTGCTCACATCTTCAAAAAATGGGGTCACAACAAAGTTTGCTATCAGTCAATACTGATGGCAGCACTAGCTTTTCTCTATAGAAAAATCTCAAAATTTACAATCATAGATGCAAACTATATTTAAGGATGTGTCTTCACCTTTCGCCCTATAATCTTGATTCTACATACATATGGGGCCATAATCAACTCACTTCCAGAATTTTGATGGCAAATTGTTCAACATAGAGCATTATCAAAGAAAATAGAACAAATGGATGGAGAAAACACCATCTGAGACTTCTTTGACAGAGAAATCAAATCAAGATATATTCACAACCCATACAGGGTTGCCTACTTTTGGGGTCAAATTTTATAGTGGAATATCATCCAGAGCTATGTCGTCTCTAGTTTTCACAGCACCAAAGACAAATTCATGAGATCAAATCATAAGAAGTCATCCTAGAGCCCAAGTTGGATATTCTTGAGTGGTTTAGAACATACACTCTAGCCCATTGAAAGTAGAACACAAGCCAATCAAACAAAAACTTAGAAAATTAGATTCTCCTATCAAAAGACAAGTTAAAGATGGTCTACAAGGCTTATTGAAAGCAAGATTTACCAAACAAGTGATTGCCCTAAATGGTTAGTAAACATTGTGGTAGTTCCTAAGAAAAATTGGAAAATTCATCTCTGCATCAATTTTAGATTTTTGAACAACGTCATGCCCAAAGATGATTATTTGTTGACAAACATTGATTTATTGGTAGATGCACAATAGGTCATGCAATGTTGTTCTTCATGTTTGGATATTCTAGATACAACCAAATCAAGTTAGTTAATCAAGATCAATCCAAGACATCATTCACAACCCCTTGGTGGACTTTCTACTACAAAGTAATGCCTATCGGTTTGAAGAATGCTAGGGCAACATACCAAAAGGCAATGGTAGCTATTTTTCAAGATCAAATGCATATCATAAGACATGCATTGATTGATGTTCTATTAATAAAATCAAAGACAAAATAGAATCACATTGATATTTTTTCTCAAGTGTTGGATAAACTTCTATAGTACAAACATTAAGGAAACCATACCACACAATTTTTTATCAGCTAATCGATGCTGACGGGGTTAAAATCCATTACCCAATCAAGGCATTACACCTGAAGCAATTCTATGCTTAAGTGTGATCACAAATCTAAATTGCCAACATTTGAAGAACAAACACTCCAACAAATGAATGTCTTTACATTATTTTCAAACCTCTAGGTGTGTTTTACGTTTTAACAGGAAATTTCAATCAAAACTAATTTTGCAAACGAATTCCTCAAAAGCCTAAAAGCAATTCAAATAATCTTTTCAAAAAATCTTTACAAACAATTTTCAATTTCCAAAGTTGAGTCCACGATTCGAATGAGAATAAGCAACCACAAGGGATTATTGGTTTCCATTATACAATAAATTCCAATGAAATCGAGAGATCAGTGTTTACAAGATAATATTGGTAATGGAAATCCAACATTTGTGAAGGTTTAGCATGAAATAGCAGGAGGAAGAAGCCCTTGTGACCCAAAGGACCTTGGCAAGATAGAAGAAGAAGCTACTAAACAAAATGAGTTGAGCAGGGAGCTTGGGGTGAGTGTAGTCATTCCTCTTGTTCAATGCTCTGTAATAGCAGGTGGGTATATGACCTATGCTTATGTCATGAAGCAATGCTACCATCTTCAGCAGACGCAGCTCCAGCTTGCTGCTTCCTTCAACCAGCATAATTAGTAGCAAACACACCTCACCAGCTGCTGCATCTTCAACCAATGCCTCCAGCTACCCTCTTCAACCAGTACATAGCTCAGCCTATGTTCATCTTCAAGCGGCATGCCCAGCACTCCTCTACTCAGGTTAGCAATTTCCTAATTATTGAATCCAATTTTTCTCCATGCTTGGAACAACTTCTTTGTTGTTCCCCTAGTCCACAACTACCAGTCTAAGCTACTCCTCAATACGAAGTAGCACCTTTGCCCCATTGTCTCCATGCTCAGAACATCCCTTTGTTGTCCCCCCAATACAAAACTATGACAAACATTTGTTGTCTTCAACCATCAACCTAGCTGCTCCAATCTCCAAGCAATAGACCCATTGCAACTACCAAACAACAGCTCTCTTGTTGTTCTGGAGTTCCCAACTACAGCCTAGCTGCTCCAACAGTAGCTTCTTTGCTATCCCAAGCTCAGGTTAGCAAAAGTCGCTGTGTCGTTTTCAAATCTACAGAACAATAACCACCTGCTGCTCCTATTCTACAGCCTTGCTTCTCTCTACTACCACCTGCTACTGCCCCAATCAGTCGCCAGCAACACTATACCCAAAAGTTTTACAAGCACAAATGACCATTTTAACCTTCATCTTGAAATTTCTAAATCAATTTTAAAAAACCAAATTTCAAGAACAATGTTGTTTCTGGATCAAACAAGCACTTTTTTATATAAGCACCTAGACCCCATATCAGTTAGGTCACTCAAGTTAAAATAACCATTTTGCCCTTGATCCAAATCATCATTAACAAAAAAGCTATGTATTTTATCAAATTTATGAGAATTGCCTAACATTTGAGCAATTAGGCATTTCTCAACTTTATATTACCTCAAGAGTTGCCAAATTCAGTTCACTAGGGTTATCCCAATCAAAAGTAAACTCTCTTATAGCTCAAATCAGCCCATAGGTAATTAAAATTGTGATTTTGAACTCAATCAAATCCAAAAAAAGTTTTTATTAATGGATATGAAGTTTTATTTCACTTACTTTGAGTCATCCAGCCCAAGTTTTAATCCTATACTAACTTGTAGATTGCTAGTAGGTCTTTCCTTCTTCTGTTTTTAGGGCTTTGAGCTAAGTTTGAGCTCAACCCAATAGTGTGAGCTGAAACCAAGCTAGGAACATGTTTATCATGTATAAATCAAGCTTCTCATAGTGCAATTTGAGTTCATTCATCTGGTTTGAGTTGAATTCACTTTTGAGCACTTTCTCTTCCCTATTTTCTAGGGTTTGAGCTGGATTTGAGCTCAACCCAATAGAGCAAGTTGAAATTGAGCTAGGATCATGTTTATGATGTATAAATTAAGTTTCCCTTAATTTGGTTTCACTTCAATCCACCGAGCTTCATTCTCTCTTCTACTTTCAGGGGTTTGAATTGAATTTGAGCTCAACCCGACATAGTGAACCGAAGCCGAGTTGAAGTTATGTGTATCATGTATAAATCAATACTCTCTTAGTTTGGTTTGAGTTTATTCCTTCCACTTTGAATTCAACTCAGTTTTGAAGGTCATGTATCTCATTCCTAGTACTTGTTGCACTCTATAAATTGCTAAAGAACTCAATTCTGTAAAATTAAATGATTTTTTTTTTATCTTTCAACATATCCTTATAGGTAATATCTTATTCAAGCACTCTCGGCTGCACATGGGAAAATTCTAATAAGAATTGGATTTTTATGGCCTTCCTCCTTTTTTCCTTTGTGAACATTGCATATATGTATGGTAATTAGTGCAATCTGGGAGGATTTTTTTCAACAAGATTTTAATCAAACCCTATTTAAGAATCTACCCACAACTTGGTCCATTAGATTGAGAAAAGTCATTCAGGACATTAGAAATACACATAGGATGAAACCGATAATTTCCTTTTTGAGCCATTTTTTTTACATAAATATTGGATATATGTCACATATACCTTGGTGTATTTTCTTTGGTTCCTAAATGGTGTGTTGTGGTTAGGGGTGACATGCCATTCAAACCCAGACCTAGCTGGTTCTCCCCAAAATCATAAAAAATAACACACAAGGGTATTCTGGTTATTTGCCTTCATGCACATGTTCTCATAAAACCTAACTTAGGAGTCATATGATCCTAAGTTAAATTTTTGTCCATATTTACATGAATCTGGTAGGCTCAAGCCTAGGCTCAACCTACCTCCATTTCTCCCAAAACCAAGGTTTTCCAAAAACAGCACTTGAGCCTACTAAACCTATGCCCAACCTAGATCTGGACCCAACTTTTCAAAACTAAACCTAGTCCAGGTCTATTTCGTGTAATGCAGCTTTAATCCACCTAGCCCAACTCAAGACAAGCTAGGTCCATGCTATTTTTAGATCTCCATTTCATATTCCTGACCCAGATGATTATCCAAGTCTTATTTTCATGTTTGGGTCTCATATCCAACTTTTTGATCTAAGATCTATCTTTTCAGATCCTTATACATTATTCGCATTTCAAGTCCAGATATAAATCATGATCTAGATCTCATTACCATATCAAGATCCATCTAAAATTTTTATTAGATTTGGATTGGGATCTTGGTCCTAGTGCCAAACCCAGATCTAGGATCCACATGTGAGCATAATGCATATTATGATTCAAAAATACATCGTGATTTTCTCACTCCATACTTAATGTCAATTCACACAATATGCCTTGAAACATGTGGAACTGTATGTTGAACACTCCAATGTAGATGATTATCTACATGTGGTTGGAACAAACATTTTTCTTATTCATAACAAGTTTTACGACATAGTTTAAATGTGTGTCTTCTCCTCTTCATATTCTCACAATGTTCACTCTCCACCTCAATGCCAATATGAATCCTTTATCAATGATTGAGCAACACTTCCCCACGCACAAATGGCTTTTCACGGAGTTGAGTTCAGAGTGTGGATGAGAATGTAGTGAATAAAATTTGATTGAAAACATGATTTTAGCATATGGTTTTGAGTTTAGAGAAGAGAGAGAGAGTGTGTGGAAAAATTTAGTCGTGTATCCATGGGGAGGATGGGGTTTGCCACTTCTCTATCCTATTAATAGAGCTCTTCCCCTCCTGTTACTACACAATTGAGTTTTATTGGAGAAGATCATAATAGTTGGTAAAATTTGAACTGGGCACTCAAAAGGATTTTTCTCAAAACAAGTTAAATTTTTACATTCTTGTTCTATGTCTTACTTCAAGCTGCATTAGCACTCAACGTAGACCCAACTAGGCTTAGTGTAGAGGCCGTGGGATGGGATTAGCTTGGATGTCAGCTTTAGGTAATTTCTTTTCCCTATTTTTTCTTTTCTCATTTGTAATTTAGTGCTTTTCTTCTTTTCTTTACGCATTTTTAGTTTTCTTTTGCTTTTAGTATGTTTAGTTTAGTTTTTTTTTCTTGCTTAGGTCTTAGATTTCTCTTAGTTGCTTTAATAATGTTGTAGTTTAACATGATAACTTTCTAGATTTGATTTATAATGCCTTCAGTATTGGCATAGGAGTCAAGCATGCCCCTCTCCTCCTTTTATGTTTCGCTTATTTAGTTCTTCCTTAAGTCATGCATAGCATAGATTTTTCTCATAAGGTTTCTTTAGTCATGCATTGCATATCTTCATGCATTGGATCACCCTACATCGATATGCCCCTCTTGTCTTAAACCAAACCGAGTCGGCCATGTAGCATACCCTTTGGCAGTAGCCCAAGTATATGAAAACCTAAATCCAGTTTGGCTCTCACACACAAGGACAATGTCAAAATCATAGCTTTCTAAAATTATCTTTAAAATTAACTTCTTTAAATTAATTCAAAAACCACAGGTCATGTAAGCGTGGAGTCCAAACTTACTTCAATTCTTTATGACCTAGCCTAGACCGGTCTTAGAGTCCACTACTTATGAACATAGTCCAATAACCTAGGTCTAGTCAAATTTATTTAAACACTCTTTCATATGAAATGAATGAAATTCATATGATATATCATATTGTTTGACTAAGACCAAATACATTTTACAGTCAAACCTGTTCCAAAGTAGGTTCATAGTCTAGGTGAGACTGAACCTAGTTCTCTTGACGGACCTAGCCCTTGCATATTTGGGTCTTCAACCTCGATTCAAGGCATTGGATTCAAATCATAAACCTTATGTTGATCTAAACCATGGTATTAAAGCCAAGTCTAACCTACTTGGATTTTGATCTCAAGTGTTAGCTTCTAGATCCCAAAGTTTTAGATTTTGGATCTTGGGTTATAGATCTTGGATTTTGGATCTTGGCCTTTAGATTTTAGATTTTGGACTAGATTTCACATAATGAGTCTTGAATATACTTAGGTTTTAAAACATGCATTGATCTATGATAATAAGGACTTGAAAAGACGTCAAGATTTAATTATTCTTGTTCAATAGTCTATTTTTGAGATCTAGTTAGGTTTTAAAAACATGCATGATTTCAAAAGTAGGTCACATTTGATTCCTTAGGTTTTGATTGACATTTACACTTAGAAATTTGGACATTTAGTCTAGTTCTTTGTCTGATTACTCTTTGTAAAAGTGTTAAGAACGGTCAGACCTTGTACCAATAGGTTGTGCACTGTCTTTCGAAATCTCACACAAGGAGTGGAGGTGAGTACAAGTGATGACATCTCATTTATATGGTCTGCATGTAAGTTTCAGAAATTTTACATGTAAACAAGAACCTTACTACTGGTTAGCCCCAAGTCTTTCTACTCCAACTCCAACAGCCCATTGCTGTTCTTAAGCCTCTCAACAGCAGCACTATTCTGCTCCATACCAGCAGCCTTGCTACTTTCTGTTGTGGCTTTCATCTGCCCCCATGTGAATCAAAACAACAACAACTCTGCTGCCACCAATCAATAGCCTAGCTGCTTCCCAGTCCAATAGTCACTGCCTAGAATCTACTCAATGCCTTTCGCTCAAGCAAGATAAGGATTCTAATCAACTTTATTTTGTCTTTTTGCATGACATGAATGGAAGAACTAAAAAAGGGTAGGGTGTAATTTCTTTTACTAAGTTTGGGAATGATTTCCAGCCGGGTTGCCTGCCAAAAATTGTTAGATGTTAATGTATGTCCATGCATGCATACAAGTGGTTTTGTCAAAATACTAATCCAAGACTCAATTTTAAAATGAAGAAAATGACATTTTCTTAATCGACCAGCTCATGGACTAAAACCACATTTTAAAAAAATCCTAGATCATGAGAACCCACAATGAGAAAAATCCAAATTAAGAAGATTGACGTGCGGCTCAAATATTTGATGCAAATATCTTGTTTCCTATGTTATATGAATGTGACATGTGAGAGAGGGAGGTGAGAGATGAATGAATAATGATCATGTCCCAAAAGTGTCATGAAATCAATGCAATGTCCAATCTGCCAATTTCAGTCCACCAAGTATTGGACTTGCTCAAACAAGGAAAGCAGTCTACTTTGCATGTGGCTGAATCTATCAAAATAAGCTTGTTTGAAACCATGATTGTTTTAGTCTATATATTTTCGAAATTTTAGACTTCTTCATGAATGGATTTTGCCAAAAAAATAGTTGAAAGTATGTGTATATATTTATATATATCTTCAAAATCTATACCAGCAGTCCCAAAGAGGGATGAAGGTACCTAAATTCATCCGATTCATTAAAAGGATCAGATTCCTTTAAATTGATATGCCAAAAGATCTTTTTTAAAACTCCAAAATCATTGAAAATATGGAAATTCAGATGTCAAAAAATCAAATCTGTGTTGTACAAACTTCAAAAGAAGTTTGAATTAACTATCCAATCACATAGAAGAAGAAGAAAAAAGAAAGAAGAAGAAGAAGTAAGGAAGAAGAAGAAGAAGAAGTAACTATCAGGTGGTTATTTTACTCTTTTCTTCCCTTTATTCCTTCCTTTTTGTTTGTGTTCTTTTCTTGTGAATTCCCAACATTTTCACCCTCTCATCTCTTCTCTTTCTCTCTACATCTTTAGATGTATGGAGAAGAAGCTTTCCTTAGTAAACTTCTCAAGAAATGATCAGTCCTTTGTTTCTCTTGTTTTCTTTTTGTGTATTCATGGGATTGTTTGCACTCCTTCCCATAACTCAATCTTTTGGTTCAAGAGATGGGGAGTTATACAAAGCAGTAAATTTCAAATTGGGTTTTGAAAAAATTCAAGTGAAAGAGATAAGCCCATCGATATGAGGTCCAACCATTCCTGCCACCTTTAACAGGAGTAATAAGACCATAGACTTTATTTTGATTGATGCAAATTCTATATGCTTGTGCATAAAATTTTTGGATTTGAAATTGAGAGTTCATTTCGAACTTGCTTGTTTTTTGGTAATTTGAAATTTGGAAAAATTGTTTGGAAAATTAACTTGTTTTGGAGAAGTTTGGGTTAATTCTTTTGGAAAAAATTGAAAAACTTTCAATTTTGGTTCGGATTGAAGACCCTTGTTCTGGTCAAAAGTATGTGCTATTTGAATTGAAGTTAAAAATCAGCAATGAAGTTGAAAATAGTTTAAAATGAGTTAGATTGTGATTTGGAGTCATAATTTTGAAAGTTGAATCGCCAGTTAGACAATTTGGATTGAGAATTAGGAATTATATTGGAAAATTGGAGATTGGTTTGAAAAATTTGGAATATTGGAAGTTGAGATCTATTTCTTTGTTGTGAACTTAAGATTATCACATGATTTTGAGTTGAAGTTTTGATATCAAACTTTTAATCAATTTTTTGAGAAAAATGGCAAACTTCTCAGCCAATGGATTGATTTTGGATGAAAGATAGCCAAGTTTTCTTAGCAAATTATTGATTTTTGAAACTTCTTTTTGCCAAATCACTTGATTAGGTCAAAGAGACACAAATTGATTTCCAATGAATTGTCTTTTTAGCGAAAACTTTTAGAATTGCTTAGGTAGAACTTACTCTTTTGAAGAAATAAAGGTTCCAAAATGTTAGAAAACATGTTTTCAATCGTACTACATTTGGTATGATGCTTGTGTTTTATTTTGAAACTAAGTGAGATTTCTAGATTCTCTTTACAATATGACTTAGTCACTTTTTGCAACTCAAAATTGAGTCGCTTAATTTCCAGAGAATGTGCAGTGGTACAATTTGTTTTGTTGTGTGTGAATGCATGAAAGAAAATGAAATTTATGAGGCATTCATTCTTACATCTCTCAACATTCATTCAACGTAAAAACTCAATTCATAATCCACACATACAAAGATTGATTTTTAATTTGAATGCAGGACTTCCTCCACGTATGCTGAACATATTATCCACAAGCTTGAAACTTGATATAAAATATAAAAATAATAGAAAATCATGTAAATGAAGTTAAAATCAATCTTGAAAATATGTGGAGGACATGGACAAAATCCACTTTTGTCTCAAAATTGCCACAAACAGGTTTTATACTAATTTAAGTGGCTGCAAATCAGAAATGTTTGTTATAGGAAAGCTTGTTTCTTAGAGGAAGATAATGAATCATTGAAAATTTGCCTAACTTTTTTATACGTTAAGCACCTAAATCACAAGAGGAATGTTCCTCTTGAGAACATGTTTCCATTCATGTCAAGTACGCCTGTTGGATTATGAGGTTTTTAAAAACTTGTTTCTATTAATCCAAAAGCTGGTTTCAAGCTTTGTATCAATAAATTCATCTATTATTTGGATGATTTCAACATGGATTTTGAACAAGATTTTGCAGTGTTTTGGGATAGTGACTAAACCCACGCAAATCCAAAAATTAGTAAATAAAATCAGCAACTCCCAAAAGTACTTTAGGGTGTCAATTTAAATAAAATTAGAACTTTCTTCTAGTTCTATAAAAAAAAGCCGATTCATCCAATTCATGGCGGAGACAAGATATTTCTAGAGCTTAATATTTGAAAATTTAAGCTACTTTTCATGAAATCATGGTCTGATTTCAGCAATGTGCATGCATTTTTACACATATTGTTGGAATAGACAAAATTTTGAGATGAAATGTTGACCTACGATGATAAAAATGAAGGTTCTCTTTCTTTAGAGTCAACTTAGAAACATGTTTCAACCTAAATTTAGAAGAAAAACATAATTTTTAATAAAAGGTAACATGTGTATATATATATATTGCCTCTTAAAATGTAAAATTTGATATGTGAACTCATAGCATACGAACCATGATGGTTCATGACCAGTTTTTTACACAGGAAGATTGAAAACTAGTTACTAATCTTCACCACCACCCTTAACTAAATCATGAATCCAAATGACTCAAAAATAGAAGAAATCAAGAGAATGCTTTAGCTTGTTTCTCAATGGTGTTGCTGAGTAAGGGTGGATCACATTCATGGGAATGCATTCATCCATAAATAGGCAATTAATTATATATTTCAGCAAATGTAAACCTCTCTGTCACCATGGAATCCTCTCAAAATGACAACAAGAAGCTAAAATTCATAGAGAATAGGCTAGAACTACCCCTACCTTGTAGTTGGCCTAGGTATTTGGAGCTCTTCTTAGCTAGTTCTCTAAATGAAGCAATCCCAAGCAAGAATCTAGATTAAGATTCAAGCTTACAAGGTTTTCAAGAGACTTTGTCTTTGTAGGAAATTGCAGGATGAAGATGATTTTCTTACAATGAAAATTCTAAAAAAGGGTCAACTAAAGTCTCCAAGCTTGGTTTCTTCTTCTCTCTTCCTCTTGCTGATCTTGGTTGCACTTGATCTTGGCTGCAACTAAGAGAAAGTATTAGAAAAAAATCTCAAATTTCCATTCCCTACCTTGGTTCTGAAGGTGCATATATATAGCATTGAAACTGAATGAGGAAGGGGAGCAGGTGACTGTGCACATACCTCCTTCACTCACTCTAGAGCATGCCCAAGTCTTCGAGAATTTGCCACCTTTTGAGCTGGTGAGATAGCATAGGTCTAGCTTTATGCCAAGCAGGATTTTGATTTAATTTAAAATTTGGATAATGAGCTAAGATGGCTGCCACCTCAGCCAACCTCTAATTCAGCCAATGGATTAGAGGAATATAATTTTTTATTAGCTTAATCCATAATGCAGCTAGACAAATGAAGATTAAATAATCTTTCACCTTCCTAAATGACTTCAACCAAGCACACACACATGATCTGGGTATGTGCGGCTAGGTCTGGTCAATGATGGTATGGACCTAGTCAAGTCTAATTTGGGTCAAGGTTTAGGTTCTAAGCACTCGGTTTTGACAAAAAAATTGACAAAAATACCCTTAGATTGACTTTAAATTTTTGAAATCAAGCTTTCTGGGTTCAAACCTAGTGACTAAGCTCTAAAAGAATTGCAAATTAATGTTTGACAATTCAATTTAATTTGAAAAGACTTCTGAAAATCTTGTCAAATTTGTTTTGAAAAGGGACATTTTTATCCATAATTCAATTGAAAATGATTTTGATTAAATTTAATTTCAATTTCAAATATTGATTTTCAATTTGATATTTGGTTTATGCATTTGACAAATTCAAACGTGTATTTTATTTACATAGAATCCTAATTTCGGTTCTATGAATTCAATTCGATTATGGGAGGACAAATTTTTCCAAATTTGATCAAATTGACTATTTGACAAAAGTCAAGGCTCATTTTGTGAGCTGCTGTTGACTTGGTTCAAGTAATTTGGATGAATTTGAGCTTATCAAGCACTTAGTTAGATCGTGAGGCAGACCTAACCTTTTGACTGATCTTGACTAGGCTAAGCTCATGTAGATTGAGCTTGTTTGAGGTTGGCCACATCTAGGTGCACCAAGTTGCGCCTACTTGCCTTAAGTAGGTTGGTTAGAAGCAATCATAGCTTCTTTGGCATTAAGGCCTTTCTTTAATTAGAGAGTTCCTTTTTCAATTAATGGAGATAGAGATATATAATTCTCTCTCCTTTCCCATGGATTTAATCATGATACTATGTCCTTTTAATTAACCATGGTTGATATCTTGATTAAAGTGGATATTTTGATTGAAGTGGGGTGTGTGGACTCTTGGTTGGCCCTTGGCCATGGGAGCTAGGTGGGGCCCACATGTGGGCCCTACTTGGCAATTTAGATCCTTAATTAGATCTAGTTTTCATATTTGAATTCAAATTTGAATTTTGTAACTAGATATGGATGCCAAATGACAACTGCAACCAGATTGGGATTTCAAACCCTAATTTAGATCTAGCGTTCAAATTTAGACTCATAATTTTACATTGGGAATTGTGCTATGAGTAAAATTCATGATTTGAACCTAAATTATGTTTAGATTTGAAATTTACTTTGAAGTTGAAGCTTTTCATAATTTGGATCTAGTGTTGCACTTAGTTATGTTTTTCATAATTATTTTGTGAAATTATTTGTATCAGATTTTGAAATTTCATTCATCAGCTGAGATGAAAATTTTGAGGTGTTAACAGATGTCCCTCTTTGATAAGCAAGTTGAAGACTTTGATTAGTGACAAAGATTCACACACCAAATTTTTTGCAAATTGCTTTGAAAATTTTGCTTTTAAATGAAGCCAAGCTGCCTTCCTCTGTATAGGAATTGATGTTGATTTAGGAAATTTTGCACTTGATGCTTGAAGAACTTAGTCTGTCATGCCTTTTGACTTTTGGCAAGTGCTTTTTTTTGGCTTTATCTTTTAAATTTTGATTTTCTTTTGAGCCACCTTTCACTATTGGGGGAAATTCCTCACCACCCCAAAACCTACTATAGAGTTCCACTACTTTCGGTTTTATATAGTATGTTTTGTATATTGTCAAGCCTATCAGGCTTTCTACTGAACCCTTGTAATGAGCTTTGGGTTGATAGGTTCTAGATTATTGGCCTTAAGGTACCAGGTGTAAAACACCCCTCGAACTTAGAGTTCAAAAGGCTTTAGGAGGCTAGATATGTGCAAATGTTCATGAATTGCTTTTTTAGTTTCACAGTGCAAGCACAAGTTGTATGCCTGCCCGCTATTGCAGAGCTTTGAACTAGAGGAACAACTACACTCACCCCAAGCTCATCACTCAACTTGTTTTGTTTGATAGTTTTTTCTTGCATCCTACCAAGGTCATTTAGGTTACAAGAGATTTTCCACGTGGCATCTAATGCTAGACCTTTACAAGTGCTCAATTACCAGGACCAACATTAATTCTTAAACATTGATCTCTCATAATTGAAATTTCTTGCATACTTCAATCCAGTGCCCTTTGCAGTTGCCCTTAGAGGCAAGACTAGGCTAAATTTTGGGAGTTTTGATTGAAAATGCATTTTGAATTTTTTCGTAAAATCAATCTTTGAGATTTCCTAAGAGGTGTGATGCCTCTTGGTTTGAAAATTATAGAAAACATGCTCACTAGAGCGTAATTGTTTTGAAATTTTGACTCACAAGATCAAGTATAGAATTTCTTGAGATGTAAAGCATTAATTATATTGAGAATTTCGACCCAAGCGGCATTAATTAGCCAATAAGAATTGTGAGCTAGAACCTCCTTCATGACATAGGGTCTTTCCCAGTTTAGCAACTATTGGCCTTTGGATCTACTCTTGAAGGAAATTGATCTTAGGACCAGGTCATTTACTTAAAAGGCACTTACTTAAAATTTCCTTTTGATAATTGTTTTGGCATAATATCGAGTGACTCTCATGTGATGGACTTCAGCGTACTATGCTACTTGTAGCCTTTTCTCATATAAAAGGTCTAATTGAGCAAGTCTCTTTCACTAATACTTACTGATTGGAAGTTCGTTGTGAGCAACAAACTTTAATGCTAGTTTTGTCACATGTAGTGGAAGGACAATTTCCGTTCCATACACTAATTCTACTAGTGTAGCATTGGTGGAAGTTCAAATCATTGTTCGATATGCCTAAAGTGCATTATGCATTTTCTCATGCATTGCCCAACCTATTTCTATAGTCTTTTCTAAGACACAAATCAAGATTTTATTGGTTGCTTTTGCATATCCATTACCCCCAGGGTAATATGGGCAGAAAAATGATGTTGCATTTTGTATTTATGGTAAATATGGTGCATTTTCTCATTTTTGAAATGGGTGTCATTGTCTAAAACAATGCCATATAGGATGCCAAATCTATACAAAGGGTTTTATGAATGAATGATACAACATGTCATCCTCCACCCATTTGGTGAAGTCATCTGTAACTTGAAGAAAGTACCTATGTCCATTTGAGACAAGTGGAATGATTGGGCCAACCACATTGAAGACCCACATTGAGAATGGCTAGGGTGAGCTGACCTAATGAAGGTATGCAGTAGAGCATGAATTGATGGTGTGTGCAATTGACATTTGATGTACTTTTTGACAAATTGATGATAGTCTTTCTGCATGGTGGGCAATAACACCTAGCTCTAACTATTTGCATGACTAGGGTTTGATACCCTACATGCACCCCTTGCACCTCATTTGCATAAAGATATCTAACATATTATGTGTTGAATCCTCTTATGTATAGGACTCTAGTTAAAATGAAATATCATGAAGACACGTGCCTTAGAACTCTTCACTCCTTTCGAGATATCTCAAGTGAAAATAGTCCTGTTTAGAGGAAATTTTTAATTTCTTGATACCATGGTGCTTCTTTACTTTCTGCTTGCAGCACCTATTCTGACATTATGTAAGCTGGTTGTTCGAGTCTACTAACTTCAAAGATTGAATGGACTCTTTAGGTTTAAATGTGATGGTAGAGCTTAGACTAGCCAAACCATGTACAATTGGGTTAATCCTCTCTTGATATGTGAGAGTTGGCATTCCTCGAATTGTTTTGCGAGAGATGTTGCCATTTCTTGATAGAGGGTCAATTTTTTATTTGGACTTGCTAGTCTCCATTGACTTGATTGACAACTAGGAGAGAATCTTTCAAAATGTGAACTCTTTGGACTTTAAATTTGATAACCATTTTGAGTTCTTGAATTAAGGCCTTGTATTCTGCTATGTTGTGAGTGTAAGAAAAATTTAACTTAAGAGAGTAATGAATCATTCCGATGCCTGCCCCAGCCATACTTCTAGATTTATCAAAGCACATTTCTCACATTGGCTCTAGTTCAATTATTAGGCTTTGTTCATATGAAAAATCATCATTTACAATGATTTCTTCTCATAGACGAAAGTCTATGAATTGATCGACAATGACTTGCCCCTTGATTGATTTTGTTATACATATTCCAAATCATATTGCATCAACAACACTTGCTACTTTGCTATCCTTTCATTTATTCAAGGATATATTTGAGTCTATTGATCTTGGACAAAATCATAACCTCACATGATAGTAGGTAGTGCCTTAATTTTTGACATAGCCACACCAAGGCCAAAATGTCTTTTCCATGTTTGAGTAATCATTTTCATACTACATGAATGTTTTCCTGATGTAATAAATGACATGCTCTACTTGGCATCGTTCTTCATATTGTGCTAAAAATCTACCACGAGCTAAATTGTTGACTTTGATGTAGAGTACTAGGGGTTTTTCCAAAATTAGAGGTTTCAAAATTGGCAGACAAATGAGGTGTCTCTTGATCTTTTTGAATGAGGCCTGACATTCATGTCCCCATTTAAACTTAATTCTTTTTTATAGTAAATGGTTGAATAGTTCACACCCATATGGCAAGATTAGATATAAACCTTCTGATTGACAGAATTTTGCCTTGCAAACCATATAGTTCCTTCAGATTCATTGGTGGCAGCATCTCAATGATTGCCTTTGTTTCAAAGTGATCCATTTTGATTCCCTTTTTGCTAACCATAAATCTAAAAAGCTTGTCAAATTTCACCAAACACACACTTTTGTCGATTTAGTCTAAGTTTATATTGTAAGAGTTAGCCAAAGACTTGAGAAAGAATATTGATGTGATTCTCCCAGATCTTTGAATTAATTAGCAAATCATCCATATATTCATCCATGATTTCATGCATTTGATCATGAAAAATAAAAATCATAACCCTTTGATATATTATCATATTACTCTTCAAGCTAAAAGGCATTATGGTATAGTGGACAGTACCCCAAAGGGTTGTAAATGAGGTTTTGGACTGATTCTGAGCTTCTAGCTTAATGTGATTGTAGCACGAATATCCATCCACAAATGAGGACATAGCATGGTATCTTGTGCTATCCACTAACAAATCAATGTTTGGAAGTAAGAGTCATCTTTTGGCATGACTTGATTCAAATATCCAAAATCGTTGTAGAGTCTAATTTTGCTATTCTTCTTTGGAATTATCACAATATTTGGTAACCATTTGGGATAGTCAATTGTTTGGATGAACTCCGCCTTTAATAAGTCTTCTATTTTTGTTTAACTAACTTCATTTTGTCTTCAATGGCAGTTGATGCTCAGCCAATTTGGTATCAATTCATGGCATATTTTCATAAGTCTATGCAAAAGCTTCTTAATGCTTTTTGAGAAAGTTTATCAACTTTCTTCTTTCTTCGGCTTAGAGACTTTTTCCAATTTACAAAATTTTTGGTTTTTCTTCTATGCCAATGTTAATCCTCTCTCAGGGATTATTAACTAAAGGTGACAGTTGCTCTTGTTTTTCCATTCGGATGAATCTGGACATTCTATCTCAATGAGTTCTAGATTTACCTCCTTGAAGGCTTTTGATCTTTGGTTTTCAAGTGTCATTGTGAAGATTGTGAAAAAGTTAGATAAAATTGGAAGACTTTGTGTAAAAGAAAGCAAATTGCATATTTCAATGCACATTTGAAAGTATTACAAAATGAAGACTCTTGGTCTATTAGAATACAATGATCGCAAACTCACAAAAGGATGAGTAGATGTCAAAATGGTGATAGACTTGCTAAGATAATGATTGATCCAAATTGATGGTAAACATCTGTTTATGGTATTTTTTTGACAAAAGGCACCAGTTTGAATTCTTTTTGGGTGCCCACCTCTTCATAATTCTAACATCTAGGGCTCAAGTGCCTTGTTGCTTTGCCACTGTGATTGGCTCTAGAATACTGTCTTCATGTTTATCAAAGTCAGTAAATGAAGAGTAGCCATGGCGTATGAGTAGGTCCAATCCTTTCCCATTTTGAGAGAATCTTGAATAATGGATGACTTTTGTAATTTGTTGTGGGTAGATCTGGTTTGATACCCTTTACCACCCACATTTGCTTCTTTGTCTTCTAAATAGCCAATTTGCTGAGAGTTTGAGATAGCTCTTCTTCTTTGTAGATTCAGATGCTTGGTACTTCAATTACGTATGTTGGTGTCAGAATCATTGGGTGCATGAGGCGATTATGCCTGTCTTCTACATAAATTGTGATGGTACGCATGCCAAGAACCCATTTGACACATTGATGTAGTGTAAGGAACTATATTTGTAGCATGGATCCATGGTTTGCCAAGCAGCATATTGAATGAGGGTTCTATATCTACCACATTAAATAAAGTATATTGTTCAATTTCAGAGATATCCAGAGCAATACATATGCAACTCATGGAAGGCTATTCCAATCCATCGTATCCATCAATGAACATTGATGATGGGGTATAGTCAGATTGCCTTATACCCAATGTGCAGGCTATTTATTGTGGACAAATGTTTAGGCTGACTCCTCCATCGATTGAGACATGAGAAACTCTGACACCCATTGTCTCAACCACTATGTGCAAGGATCATTATGCATTGTGCCTCCATTTGGCAAGTCTTCATCACAAAATATGATCAGAGCATTGCAATATAGTCTGAAAGTCCATTTGTCTTCCCGATTAGGACTAAATTTTTCTCTATTCATTTTAGGTGGAGAATCTAATTCCTCAAAGATGACTTCCAAAGGTTTAGGATTCCATATATGTGACCCTTGTTTAACCTCTATTTGACTATTTTGTTTGCTTGCTTCGGCATGTTCCTTTCTAAGCCTTATGTCAAGCCTGGAGAGCAACCCAAAGAAATCCAATGATGCTTTGTTCCTTTTGTTCATCACCATGATCCGAGCCTCGATGCATTCACCTCTCTCAGTAAGATCAATGAAAGATTTGGTATGAGCATTGAAAATAATGCTCTTTAATGGCTATGTCAAATTGTTTGCAATTAGTCCCAATGCTTGGGACTGGAAGATTGGGTCTATCATCTAGTTACACGAAGACGGCTATGTCTGAATGAAATTCTTGACATTTTCGCCTAGCCTCTACTTCAAATAATATAGTGTGGTGATAGTTGGTGCAGTTTAGACATTTTAATAAATCTTTCAATGAAGAGGTTAATCAGTTCTACATGATCAATGTGCCCCTTGTACCAATGTGTTGCAATTTTTTCTAAGCTCTTAAGGAAACATCGAAAGACAGAACTATGACTGTTACTGAATTTGTAGCATTCAGCAAAGAACATGGCCAATTGTGCATTCGGGTCTCCATGGCATCAAATTTGATGAATTTTTTAGGCAAATTCTTGATGTACTTGTCATTTTTTAAGCTCTCATAGAAGACTTCACAAGTAAAATTTCTTTTGTTTTTGCCTTTGAGCTGAACTGCATCCAACTTTTTTTCAAGTTCCAGGAGTTTAGCCTTCCAAGATCATCCTTTCTTCTGTTTTTTGGGAGTCTTTTGCTCTTCCTAACTACTTGGTTCAACAATAGTGCCATCAAAAGAATCAGAGCTGCATGCAGAAGATTTCTTAATCCTCTTATTTTTCTTTTTGGCCTTTTATGCCTGAACCTGCTCTTCACTAAACATGATCATGTACTTTAAGAATTTTCCGTATTCCTCAGACTCTGGATCATTTGTCTCTATCTTGGGAGACATGCTTGAGGAGGATTCTTCTCCCTTATCACTTGCATGGGATTGTTCCATCTCCATCTCTAATATTTTTTTTTGTTAGTTTATTGTTTCCACCATAAAAAGGATGTTCACCTTGTGAGAAGAAAAATCGAAGATATCAAAATTTGATACGATGAGAGATTAAAATGCATATGGTAAATTGAAAAACATGAAAATTTTGATTTCATACTGCAAAGAAAATGACATTGATAAGATTTGAAAAAAAAGGACAAAACTTGACTTGGTTGACTACATCATTTGAACTAGATATTGTAATGTAGGACAGAATGATAGCTCGGCAGATTTCATTCCACCATTTTACATATTCAGGACCCTTGCCTAAACCAAGAACTAGGTAAAAGTGAGAAAATGGTTCCCAATGTTGTTGGGCACACCTATATATTATGGGCCCCTCTTAAGTATCTAGCTCAGACTCCACAACGGTTTCTTCTGATTTAATTCTGTATGTATTATTTTAATGATGCGAGAATGGTATGATGCAATGCTCTAAATAATAGTCAACTATGAAAAATGATCCTAGTGGAAGGCTTCTTTTGATTAGGTTGTAGTTATATCTAGACTCGATGACTTCTCTATCAAATTTGTCTCAACTAATGGCAGAATCATCACTTCCTCCATCTTCCAATGGTAGTGCTCTACACTGGATAACTACCCATCAGTATTCTGAAAATGATATGATTATAGCCCCACATGCTTGTAGAACCATGTTGCAATGCAAAGACACATCCTTCTATCAAGTTTGCATCCCCAATTGAAAATCTGGTCAATCCTCTAGAAAGAAATGCAAAGGCTACCAATGCTATACATGCAGTGGAAATTGACGTGCCCCCACTTTTTGAGGAAGTGAGCAGTGCGAAAGTACATTATGTGTCCTTTATTGTTGAAGAAGATGAGACCCATGGTATAGGTTACCATGGAATTTTTGTATTTGTCTGAAACACTTCTAAAGAGTGAAGCAAGATTGACATTTGTGAATATGTTTTGCCAAGTTCTTTCAATTGGAGGTACTGGTGTCATTTATTTTCTACAAATGACCAACTCAATTTTTCCATGAGTTTGCAAAATCACTTCTAGAGTTTTAACTTGACCTTGATTGACTTGAAATTGTTCTTCAATTGGTCCTCTTGGGTCACTTTTTGGCTTGCGCAAACCCATGATGTTTGAAAGTTCATCTAGGGGGATTGTCATTTCACCCCATGGGAACCAAAATGTTTTGGTCCTTGGTTCCATCTTTTGGCAAATGCATGGATTAAATTGTCATTGATGGGTCACATGGTGAGACTGATTGCTTCTTTGAGACCAGCCTTCTAAGTGGTTTGGAAACATACACTGGAAGGTTCAGTACCATGAGAGATACCATTGAGATAGGTAAACTCTGCTTAGAATGATAGGAAGTCTGGATTGACCTTGAAAACCTAAATAGGATATGGTCATATAGAAAAATGCTTTCACAGTCCATTTAGACAAAAGAAAATTTTAATTAGATATTGACATGAGTTGACCTAACAGAGTCTCGAGAAAATTTTAACATTGGGTTTGGACATAGACATGGAGACAAGGTAGGGAATTCTATCCCATACATCCATTGGAGCAAACAATTGAAGATAGTTCAAGCAATTGATAATTCAGTTCTGATGACTCTTGCCTATTTGCATCATTTTGAAAATTAGTCATGAAACCTGTGGAGAATAAATGAGTTGATTGATCTTGATTTATCCAAAATTCAAGGCATGCCTATATACCAAATTTATGGTACTGGCATAGACGCCTCTAAGGTTTTAATTTGGGCTTTTCAATTCTCCTTGTTCACCCATCGAAATACCAAGACTACTGTCCATTTTGGTACTAATGGAAGGACTTTTCTATCCAATTGTAAGGCTATATCTTGGACTAATGTTATAGAAATAGCTCAACAACATGATGACTCAAACTTGATATAGCTGAGGATTGTTTTCAAAATTCATAAGGAGATGCGAAATAGATGGCTCTATTGCATACGTTCCTAAGTGTAACACCCCAAATTTTTTCATCTCAGTTGATGGATGCAATTTCAAAAACTTACAAATGAATTTGACAAAACAAATGTAAAAAACTTCAATTTCAAAGCCAATTTCAAATCTAAGCACAATTCAAGTTCAAATTATGAATTTAACTTGTAACACAAATCCCAAGGCAAGATTACAAATCCAAATCCTAATCTAGTACATAAAACTAGATCCAAATTAGGTTTTGACATTCAAATCCAATTGAAAATGTCATTTGAAATACAAATCTTGATTCAAATTTGAAAATTAGGTCTCATTGAGGATCTAAATCGCAATGTGGGCCCCACCTAGCTCGCATGGCCAAGGGCTCACCCAAGAGGCCACGCTACCTATCTTTTTCAAATAATCTCCTCCCATTAAAATCAATCATTTTCAATGAAGTAGATAAGCCATCAGATTTCATAGGAAATTATAGAAATTTAATCTTCTCTCCCTCCATTAATTAAAAAGGAACTCTCTAATTAAAGAGAGGCTTTAGTTCCAAAGAAGTAATAATTGCTTCTAACCAACCTACATAAGGGAGGTAGGCTCACCTAGCTGCGCCTAGATGTGGCACCAACTTCAACCAAGCTCAGTCAACATGAGATTAACCTACTCAAAACCAGTCAAATGACTAGGTCTATCACACAATCCAGCTACTGGACAAGAATAGACCTTGAGCGCATCAAGTCTACTATGACTAAACATAGTGAAAGTAAAATTTGAAAATCAAGATTTCAAATTGAAATTTGATCCAAATAAATCTATTTTCAAACTGAATTATGGACAAAAATGTCCTATTCAAACCAAATTAGACAAAATTTTCAAAAGTCTTTTCAAGTTAAATTGAATTGTCAAACAAGAATGTGAAATTCATATGATTTAGAGAATAGTCACTAGGTTTGAACCCAGCAAGCTCAAATTGAAAAATAAAACCTGAGCCAAGGGTATTTTCATCAAGATTTTCAGTCAAACTAGGTGTAAAAACCTAAAACTTGACTCAAATTAGACTTGACTGGGCTAGGTGTGCTTGGTTGAAATCATTTAAAGAGGATTAAAACCCATTTAATCCTCCTTTGTCAAATCATGAATCCATGTATCATGGATTAATCAAATTTCTCTTAATCATTGGTTGAATTAGAGGCTGGTTGAGGTGGCAATCACCTCAGCCTATTTTCCAAAATTTAATTCAATTTTAAAAACATCTTTGCACCTACCTGGACCTATCCTAACTCAGCATCCCAAAAGGGGATAAATTCCCCATGACGCATGTTCCAAGGGTGAGTTAAGAAAGTAGGTGCAACTACCCCTTCCCCTTCCTTATTCAATTCCATCTCTATATAAACCACCCCCCGCTCTCCTTGTGGCCAAAGGGGGGGCAATTTTCATTCTCACATCTTGTTGTATCTCTCTTCCCTTTGGTTGCAGCAAAGAGAAAGAAGAAGAAAAAGAGAAGAAGAATCCAAGAGAGGAGAAGCTGCCATCGTCCAAGCTCCCTCTCTCTCTCTCTCCCCCCCCCCCACTCCTTGCTTCTGCATTTGCTATGCTAGGGTACTTCATTAGACTCTTGCTTAGAACTTTTAGTACAAGAAAAATAATCTTTATTCCAACAATTTTTAGCAAAAAGACCCTATTTCTAAGCTTGAATCCAAGCTTGGATTCTTGCTTAGGATTGCTTGATTTAGACAACAAGCAAAGAGAAGCCTCAATCACCTAGGCCAACCACAAGGTAGGGGCAATTTCAGATCGTTCCCCATGAATCTTTGTTTTTTGCTGTCATTTTAATTTCATATCCATGGGAGGGTTCTATTTTTATTATATTTTACAATTGAGAATGATGTTCAGCTAGGGAAAATATGATCAAATGCATATTTTAAAACATGATGCATGCATAAATCAGTTTTCTCAAAAGAAGCCCATGAATCAAATATTTAAAAAGGCACTGAGACCAACGTTCCTTTCAAAATTATTCCAAACTTCCCACCATGAGAGGATTCCGCAGTGAGCGAGTGAATTACATTTGCTGCAATATATATAATTCTATTTTCTATTATGATGGATGCATTCTTACGAATCTGATCCACCCTTGCACGACAACAACATTAAGAAATAAGCTTGAATATGATCTTGATTTCTTCCATTTTAAATCATTTTGAACTCATGAATTCTTGGATCTAGTTGATTAAGGGTGGTAGTGAAGCTTAAAAACTAGTTTTCAATCTTTCCACATAAGAGAACCCAGCTATGAATAACCATGGTTCATAAGCTAAGTGACCCTCTTATCGAATATCACATTTTAAGAAGCTATATATATATATGCATGTATAACCTATTATTAAAAATTATTTTCTATTTTAAAGTTATGATGGAACAAGTTTTCAAGCTGATTTAAATCAAGAAAACCTTTGTTTTGATCTTTGTAGTTCAAAATTACAAGACCACTCGACATTTCATCTCAAAACTTTGTCTATTCTGGCAATATATGCACAACATGCATGCATATTGCTGAAATCAGACCCTACTTTTTCAAAATTTAGCTTCGAACTTTAAATTTTAAGGCTATGGTAATGATGATTTTCAGCCACGAAGTGCCTATTATCCATTGAGCTAGAAAGAGTTCTAATCACATTATAATTGGCACCCTAAAAGAAAAAGAGCGGCTGGTTTCATTCATAATTTTTTAGGTTTGCATGGGATTAATCCTTATCCCAAAATGTTGCAAATCATATTCAAAATTCAATTTTCATTTCTTCTAAAGGAGGATATTCAATATGCTGAAATCATCCAAAGAATGGATGAATTTCTTAATATAAAATTTGAAACCAAATTTGGTTTAAGAAGGGCAAGTTTTCTAATAACCTCATGTCATGACTCAATGTGTATACCTAACATGAATGGCAACATGTTCTGAAGAGGAACATACTTCTTGGTGATTTAGATGCTTAACTTTGGGAGAAGTTAAAAAAATTTTCAATAAATTTATTATCATTTTCTAACAAACAAACTTTCTTAGAATCAATATTTTTTATTTTCAACCATTTAAATCAGTATAAAGTCTGATTTTGGGAATTTTTACACAAAGTGTGTGTTATCCACGTTCCCACACATTTTGTGACTTCATTTACATGATTTTCTATTATTTTGAGATTTTCATTCAAGTCTCAAGCTTGTGGACCGCAACTCTAACTTTTGTGCTTATTATTATGTCAAGCACACTTAGATAAAGTCCTACATCTAAAATAAAAATCATTCTATGTATGTGTAGATCATGTATTGAATGAATGTTGATAGATCGTGAGACAGGGAAAAATGAACATCCCATATAGTTTCTCTTTTCTTTCATGTATTTTCACACACCAAAACAAATTGCAAACATGCACATTCTCAAGAAATTAAGTAATTCTATTTCAAGTTGCAAAAAGTGACCAAGTCATATTGTAATAAGAATATGAAAATCCCACTTAGATTCAAAAGAAAACACCCACACGTAAATGGAGAAGTGTTGATCGATTTTTGATAAACGATGTGAATCGACACTAAGCATCGAGAATGATTGACTCGAGAATATGAACAGGACAAAACAAACATTTTAACCATATTATGAAACTTCATATGAATCAGAAAAATGTACGATGCTTGTGAGCCTCGTATAAATAGAAGTGCTTGAGGGTTTCATATAAATACAAGTATTTGGCAATCTCATATGAATATGGGTGCTTGGGGTCTCATACCAAACAAGTGCTTATGAGTTTCATACGAATTTGAGTGCTTGAGTGTCTTATGCAAATTGAGGATCTTGAAGGTAGGTCCCATGCTCCTAGTTCTGTTTCTGCCCACTCTTCTAGTTCAACTCAAATTCAGCTCAAAACCTTGAAAAAAGAGAGACAAAGACTCAATGGCAATCTACAAGTTAGTATAGGACTGAAATTGGGCTACATGACACAAAATAAGTGAAATAAAACTTTGTCTTCCTGGAGGTGAACTTGTTTTGACTTCGTTGAGATAAAACTCATATTTTTTAGTTCCAATGAGCTGATGTGAGGTACAAGGGAGTAGGCTTCAGACTAGGATAACCCTAGTGGGCTGACTCTAGTGACTCCAAGGGTTATGCAAAGTTTGAAAAATGACCTAATTGCTCAAATGCTAGGCAATTCTCAGAAGTTTGGTGAAAAATTCATATTTTTTGGTTAAAATGCTATGATGTAGGATCAAAATGATAATTTGCAACTTGGATAACATAACTGGTATGGGCCTAGGTGCTCAATGCGGGTGTAAAAAATGATAGTTTGGCTCCGAAATGACCCTTTGTTCTTCAAATTTGGTCTTTGAAAACTACTTTAAAAATCTCAAGGTGAAAGGTGAAATGGTCATTTGAACTTGTGAAAACTTTGATGTTCACATATCCATAATCCAAAATTATAATTCTTAAGATCTAAATACAATTTTATTTTTAAGACCAATCAAATAATAATATCCAAGATTTAATTGACTAAGGCTAGGCCAGTCAATAGGAGAGGGTCGGGCTTTAATCTACTAGGACAGGTTTGATTGGAATAAATGTTTGGTCCTAGTAAAACCACACAATTTATGACATAGACTTTGTTCATCTTATATGGTTGGGTGATAAAGAAATTGGCTAGGTCGAGGCTATGCCACTAGGTTCACTAATAGTGGACCTTAAGACTAGTTTGGCTAGGTTTTAGAGAATCAAACTAGGTTTAGACTTGACACACATTAAAGCTATAATTTTTATATCATTTGAAGAGATGCACATATGGAAATTGGACTGGATATGAAATCTATATTTGAAATCTAAAATAGATATTTGAAATTGCATGAACTTACACCTGCTTCGACCTGGCTAGGTGGGTTCACGCTAGGTGATGTCAACTAGACTTGGTCTATATTTAGTTTTGAAAAATGATTCAAACCTAGATTGGGCATACATTTACTATGATCATCCTGGTGTTATTTTTGGAAACCCTAGTTCAGTTAAAATTGTGGTGGGTTGAGCATGGGCACAAGCCAATTAGTTTCATGTGAAAGTATATGAAAAATTAACTCTCGTTCATGTAGCTTGCTAGTTAGGTTTTTTGAAAAATATGTGCAGTTTGGCAAGGAACCAAAATACACCTAAGAGGAAATTGAAACCAATAATCCATTTGGGTGAGCTGACCACATTGGGACATGCACATGGAAAAAATAAGACATCCTATGAAATTTGGTTGAAAATGACCTCATTTCCCCTTCTAGAACTCAAAAATTCAAATTTTATTCCCCTTTTTAAAGCTTGGGAAAGGTAAAATTGGAACTTGCAATTTAGGCCATGTTCTTTGATCTAGAACTGGGAATACTTTTTTGAAGTGTCACTAATCACAACCATGTGAAGAATTCCAGAAATTTGACTCCTGAGTTGATCAAAATTGAGTTCAGAAGATTGAGTTGCATTCAACTAAGTGTTGGAACCTTAGTAAATTTATAAAATAGAAATCGAACTCACATTCAGATGAATGAATTGAAAACAAAGTTTGAAATACTCAAATTAGACACTGAGAATATGATACTAGCAAGGCATTAGCTAACATCGTGTAGATTGTGAGAATTATGGCTTAGATCTACTAGAGCTGGTGGGGGAGTGTCACTTTGATTTTATGACAAATCTCTAGAACTCACATATGGATTCCAAAACTGAAAGTAACTAAAGAAATATTCTATGTGCACTAAAGAGAGTTTATGTTCAACTTGGTTCGGATTAACATGGTCTCGGTGTTCCAAGGCAAGTGCATGGTTTCATGAGGTAGTAGAGCTACAGTGAGCTAACTTCAGGTTGAGAAAACCCTAGTGAGCTTACTCTAACAACTCATGAGATCATGTGTAGTTGAGAAATGACCTAATTATTCAAATGATAGAAAATTCTTGAAAATTTGGTGAAAATTCTTGCTTTTCAGGCCATGATACTTGGATGCATGGAAAAAATGAAAATTTTCAGCATGGGCTACCTACGTGATCTGGGTTTAGATGCTCAGTGCTGGTGTGAAACATTCTTGTTTGATCCAAAATAACCCTTGTTCTTGAATTTTGTTTTTTTAGAACGAATTTGGAAATTTCATGGTGAAGGGTAAAATGGCCATTTGATCTTATCAAAATTTTAAGTGTTTGTAGATGCCTCTCTTTGCTATTGAGCTGGAAATCCATGCTTAGTAAAGAAGATAGCATGCCAATCCTTGGAATGATGAAAACTTAGAATTGGACATTCAAAAGGAAAATCCTTTTTAAAATATAACAAAAATCCCCATAGTGAATATTGGCACCATGTTTGTGAAGTGGTTGAAAATGTTTGTGAAATTCATCCATTGGTGTGTGCACAATTGTATGATTCTATGCCCTAGAGTGTGGAAATCTCACATAAAAATGTGAGTGCTTGTGAAATGCTTGTAAGCTGGTAACATGCTTGTGACATGCTTGTAAAATTTGATAAAATTTCTTTTCTTGTTTTTCTTATAGTTTATATGGACTTGCATGATTTCATTCTTGTAAGGATAAAATTTCAAAAAATGTTCTGAAATTCATCTAAAATAATCGTTCTTTCATTTCCAAATGATAACCTGAAAAGAGTTGCACTCTATGTCATAGGGTTTCTTAGCATAAGATTCGTCACTATCCTGAATCCCTTGGTAATCACAAGAGATTTATATTTTATCATCAAAGAAATTTTTGATTTGGTTGATTTTAGCTTTCTAGGCAAGCATTTTGCTTGTTCATTTTTCCTTGAATTTGGCCACTTTTTGCTCTTTTTATTCTTGTTCTTGTTTTCTTGATTTTTCAGGTCAACATTCACCAGTAGGGAAAATACCTCACCACCATGTAGGCTACTATGAGGCTCCATTGCTTTAATGATCATATAGCTTTGTCATGTGCAATGTCATGTCCATCAGGCTTTCTATTGAATTCTTGTAATGATCTTTGGGTCAATAGTTCTCAAACCAGTTGGCCTTAGGGTACTAGGTATAAAACATCTCATCAGACTTGCAAATGTTAAGAAGGCTTTAGAAGACATCACTAAGCAAATTCATAGATTACATAACTTCACAAAATAAATGTAAATCAACTTTATGCCTACCCGTGCTCTTGAATATTGATCTAATAGAACAACTACATTTATCCCAAGCCTACCTCTCAATGCTCATTTTATCATATTTTACATGTTTTGCTCGAGTGAACTTAGTCTTTTGTTCTTTGATTGATTCTCAACAAGCTCTTGTATTGTTAAGGGGTTAAAGCCAATTGCATTTCCTAGACTTTGATTCCCTTTATTTCCTTGTTCTATCTTAATGGCTTATAATGTGGTCTTGTGAAAACTTCTGTCTTTCAATAATTATCAAATCATTAGATGAAATTTTCCTCTTCTCTTAGAGAAATCCTTTTGATGCTTGCAAGATACAATATGATAACTTGTATGCGCCAATGTGCAGAAATGATGTTCCAATGCATGAAAGTAGTGTGAAGAAGAACCAAATCATTTTGAAACTTTTGAAATCATAAAGTTTGAGTGTGATGTTGCACAAAATTCAAAAAATTGCATGCATTGATGCGCAAAGCTGAAGATCTTTTATATGATTGGAAAATTTCTATGCACAAGATTGTGAGAAAGTTATATGCAACGGTGTGCAAAGTGTAAAAATCCTTGAAGTGAAAATTTTGAAAAAGCTTTGCCCACTGAAGTGTGAAATTTGGAAATCATGTACCAAATGCATGAAATCTTGAAGCTTGTGGAAAGATCACAAAACTTGGAAAATTGGTATGTATTTGGATGTGAAGACTTGTGGATCAATTGCACATGGATTTTGGAAGCTCTAAAATTTTCTTGTTTAAAAACCTTTTGTGACTATTTCCTAGTGTGAGGCCCATGTTACTTCTATAATATAAAAGATATGCCCTAGTATGAAGGAAAATGAAAGAAATTCATGAATAAGGTCAAGAGACTAGTTTGGGTTCAGAGGATACATCTAATGAAAGAATCATGCAAGAGGAAAAATAAACTTTTATTGAAAAGAAGAAGCTTGAGGAGGGTTTGCCCAACATCCCTACATTTCATGGGGAAAAGATAGAACACAAAACAATAACAAATTTGACTTAGGCCCCTACATTCCTTTCATGATTGGATGAACAAATTCTTGAGGAGCTCAGGTTTCCTCATCCACTAGTATTTTCTTACCGATACAACCCTAAATGATGTGTTTTAGTGGGATGCAATATTCAGTATTATGGCTGAGAGCACAATGAAATTTATAGAACTGATCTCTTCTTTTCCCCTTCATCTCTGTGGGATCTGATGCACATGAAAAGAAATTCTAAGATCTCTTCTCTCTTATGCTCCAATGGAGTAAACTTTCAGTCATGCATTCAGCTTGGATTATTGTCATTGTTTGATTTAAATGATGGTGCTTTATCCTTCTTGTTCTCTTTCTTGTTTCTTCCCCATTACTTGCTAATTTCTTGTTTCTTCCCTATTACTTGCTAACCTGGTTGAGCTGTGCATTGGAGGTAGAGCTTTTGGCGACAAAGAGGGCATGGACTTTTGTTTTTCTTGGTTTTCAGTGGTCCTCTTTCTTGTTGCTATTGCTTCTTTGACCCACATTTAACCAGAGATAACCATTTTTTGACCCACATTTAACCGGAGATCACCATTTTTCATGGTTGTCTCAATACACTCTTTTTGGTCGAATCATAAAAATTATTATACTCATGTTGTACGAAATGATGGTGGATGTGGTCATGGAAACCCTAAGGATCATGGTTATCTTTTGACATCGGGGTGTGGAGCCTTAGACTAGACCGCCATCATTGAATATACTTTCTAGTCAATTCTCCAAGCTCATGGAAGAGGTTTATAAAAGTTTCGATGGTCGGTACCACGGAAAGATTAGGCTCCAATTTCTCGATGACTGTGCATTGGAGGTAGAGCTTTTGGTGACAAAGAGGGCATGGACTTTTGTTTTTCTTGGTTTTCAGTGGCCCTCTTTCTTGTTGCTATTGCTTCTTTGACCCACATCTAACCGGAGATAACCATTTTTCATGGTTGTCCCAATACACTCTTTTTGGTCGAATCATAAAAATTATTGTACTCATGTTGTACGAAATGATGGTGGATGTGCTCATGGAAACCCTAAGGATCATGGTTATTTTTTGACATCAGGGTGTGGAGCCTTAGACTAGACAGCCATCATTGAATATACTTTCTAGTCAATTCTCCAAGCTCATGGAAGAGGTTTATAAAGGTGTCGATGGTCGGTACCACGGAAAGATTAGGCTCCAATTTCTCGATGAAGGCATTGACCACCTCATCAAAATCCCACATTTGGGTAGGGCCAATGGTTTTTAAGTAGCATAGTGCAGCCTCACCTTCCTAGCTTCGAGAGAGAGAGTGTCCAGTCCAAGAAGGTGCTCTATATGGAGAAGATATATCTTGTAAGAAAAAGATGACTAAGAAGATTGATTATATATATACATATATATATATATATATCGTGTAGAAACGGGTTTTTAAAACAGGTTATACGTAAACAAATTGTGTATATGGGTACATAATGACCAAAATATCCCTGTTTATAGTAGAAAAAGAACATTTTAAAAGGGTAAAAAAAGGTTATGAAAAAATTAAAAAGTGTAAAATAGACATAGTATGCCATTAAAAAATTCAGAAATAATCCAACCTTCATCTTTTTTCCTATGATACTGTATACTTGTGGGATCCACAGAAGTGTGCAGCAGCTCGATCTCATATCTCATATCGGGCATTGGCCACTTCCACAGATTCAAGTGGCCGAAGAAGAAGAAAGAGGAGAGGGGGTTGGTGGAGGAGGAGAAACTGCACTTCAGCCACCAGCGTTGTCATGGGATGTTGCTCGTCGATTTCTTCAATCGATGCGGCTTGAGTTTTCGACACTGATGGTCAATGGCGAAGCTCTCTCTAAAGAACGTAGGTGACCTTAGACTTAATTTCTTGCTTAGGTGGGCATTGAGATCATTTTAATGACATACGTGGAGGGCTATATATCTATATGATCCAATATATTTCATGCCTAAGTTGTGATTTGTATAGGTGAAAAGTGAAAACTGGAAGGAAAGCACCTCTAACATCACAAAGCACCCATCTAAATATGCTTTCTATATCAAAATTTTATCCCTCTATACATATCATTCTTGCAGCGAAAACAATACCAAAAGTCAAATTTTTCATTATAACTCGTGACCTTTGAAAGTTGATCAAACAAACTGATGGTCGCTAACATCATCCCCAAGAACTGATCGCCTTCTAACCAATACTTCCGGCTCAAACCGGACGGTTGCTTTAATGCCCACATTTTTCTTTTTCTTTTTCTTTATTATCACAAAAATTTTAATAAGAGTATAGGCTATAATTGGTAGATTCAATAACTGATAAAAATAGTTGAAACTGTGAACTATATCATAAAGGGGGCAGCCATGGAAAGAAATGAATGGGTTACCAAATATATACCTTGGTAGAAGTGGTAACTGAAAATATTAAAAGAAACTAAAGATGATTGAGGGCAGCTGAGAAGCCTTCCTGAGAAAAATCATTTGGGGGTGTTGCTCGCCTTGTATTGGCCTTATTTAACCCCATACCTCAGGTTCCCATTTGCCGCAGCCATAGGGGGAAGGGTTCCAGCTGTTAGAAATTACGAAAAAGTGAAGGCTAACCCTTATTTTCCTGCATCTTGGGGTGAAGATCAAGAGCAAAGAGGCACTGATCCACGTGACTGTTATCCTCAGCTTGGAGGATCAAGAAAGCCAAGGAGCTAGGGTGCTGACAGTAAAAAATCAGGGGCTGTACAGTTAGAGAGACCCTGGTAAGTGTTATATAGTTTCTTTTATAAATAATCTATATATGTAGGTACATATGTATATATAAAGCAAGGAGAATTCTACTTGGTGGGGCTGAAATTATACATGTAGATGCATGTTTTGCAAGGAAATCATACCACACTACCTTGGAACAGTAGCCTTCTTGGCGGACTGAATTGATTGCAGCATAGAGCAATAAGGTATGGGAATACTTAGCTATGAGTGCAGCATGTAGCCCTTGTACCTTTGTTGCTTGTAAATATATATATATGTATATATACATATATATATATATATATATATATCTGCATGTTATAGTAGCGAATCCATGTATTTACGCACCTAGATATGAATAGATGTGTGAAGTGTTATATTCTGGAAATGATACACAACACTCTTAGTCTTAGACATCTCTGATTGCCTAAAAATAAATATATATATGCATGTATGAGGTGTAATTACCTGTGTGCAGAAAAATAAATGGGTATTTTTAGGGTAATACATGAGCTGTTTGTGAAAGAATATATATAATGTGGTGCTATGTTCATAATATAGCTATATGAAGCACACTGTGACACCCTTGTGCTGGAATTGTCTGTAACATGTGTTTCTAGTTCCATGAAGGTCTAAGTATGCTGAAATTGATGGTATGTGCACATGAAAGTGATTGGAACCAGTTTGAACTGCTGAGCAACTTGAGGAACTAGGAATGATTCTAGGCAACTCAATAAGAGGTAAACTCTCTTTTAGCTCATCAATAGGTCTAGGCTTAATATATTCAGATCTGGACGACGACTTTAGCTAACTTGAAATGTTGGAGGCAGTAAAAGAGGGACCACAATGAGAGTATAAAAAAATTTTTTCATCAAAAATCACATGTGTAGATATGATGACACGAGTAGAGATTGGATTGTAACAAACACAACCATTATGACAGCTGCCATACCCAATCAAGACGCAGGTTTGAGCTTTGGCTTCTAGTTTTGAAGCACGACTAGGCCCATTCAATGGATAGATGGTACAACCAAAGGTTCTTAGATGACTCTATTTGGGAACTTCATGCAAGAGCTTCTCATACAGCGTCATTTGCAAGTCTGCAATAGGCAACCTATTAATAAGATGAACAACAGTTTTAAAAGCATCAAACCAAAATTTTTGTGGCATATTGGCATGAATAATTATGGCAAGTCCCATTTCCACCCGATTCCTATGCTTCCTTTCTACTATCTCGTTCTACTGGGATGTGTAAGGGCACGTTATCCATCAATGAATTCCTTGATTTTCAAGGAATGTGCTAAATTCTTTGCTCATGAATTCTCCTCCCCCATCTGAATGGAAAATTTTAATTTTTGTTTCAAGTTGACACTCTACTATGCTTAAAAAGGTTTTAAAACATGGAAGTGTATCACTTTTCTTTGACAAGGGAAAGATCCATGAGAAGTGAGATTAGTTGTCAACCATTAAGAAATAATACATGTACCCTTCTCGTGAAGCACATGGTGCTGGTCCCCTAATATCAACATGTAACACTTCAAGAGGTTTGGTTGCATGAAACTCAGCTTTAGGAAAATGAATTTTATGCATTTTTCCAAGCACACATGAAGAACAAAAATCTAATTTATGTCTTTCATCAACACAAATTAAACTAGCAACTTTCAACGAGTTTAACAACTGAAAGTGAGCATGTCCTAGACGCAAATGCCATAACTAAATGTCTGAGTAAGAATTTTGAGAAACCAAAGAAGTATTAGTAGTCTTTTATTGATCGTCATCTCCAATACTGATAGGATTGCCAGTAGAGTCCTTCCTTTCTCTCGTCCATCTATAGAGTCCTCCTTTCTCAAGCGGCCCTGTGTGAAGAATCTTGCCCGTTTGCATATTCTTAACAATAACACCATTAGAGGAAAATTCAATAGTGCATTGGTTGTCTTTGGTGAACCTTGCTACTGACATAAGATTCTTGTGTGCTTTTGGAGCATGCAACACATTTTTCAAAACAAAGGATGACGTCTTCCTAGGTAGTTACACGTTCCCAATATTTTTAATTTGCATCTTACTACCATTGCTAACTATAATAGAATTAAAACCATGATAGGGAACTTTACCTTGCATAACTTTATCTTGTTCTGAATTTGTCATATGGTGGGAGGCACCTGTGTCTGGATACCTGGCTGAGTCTTGAGTATTGCGGACATTTTCTCGGCTACTAGATGCATTATCAGATTTCCCCATGTTGAGTGCCATGGCCATGAATGCTTTTGGAATATCATAACATTGTCGAGCTGTATGATTTCTTCTACCAAAATATTGACAAGTTACTCCTTGGCTGGAATTGTTAGTATTATTATTTTTTCCATAGTTTCCTCTTCCTCCATTACGACCTCTACCCCTACCACCATTATAGTTGCCATGCCCATGCCCTTGGTCAGTAATAAAAGCACGCCCACACCCTTGGTCTATAATAAAAGCACACCCATGCCCTCGTTCAGCAATAAAGGTAGTGGCAGTGGCTTCAACTTGAGCCATCAGGGATGAAGAAAGCATTCCAAGTCGTCGCTCTTGAGTAATTAACATATCATATAATTCAGAACATGAAGGCAAATCTTTGAATGCAGTAACAGTGGTAATAAAAGATTCATATTCAGAATTCAGTCCATTCAAGGTATAGAGAACAAGGTCTGTATCTAAGACAAAGTGCTGCACTCTGCTAAGAGAATCATGTCAAAAACTAATATGTTGAAGGTATTCAGTCATAGGCCTTCCTCCCTTTTTTATGTTTTGGAATTCTCTTTTCAGCTGAATAATACGAAGATTATTTTGTGAGGCATACTATTTTACAAGGATGAACCAAGCATCTATAGCCGTGCCAACATGAACCGGTTGTGACATGACTAGTTGAGTCATAGTGACTTTGATCCAACCTAGTGCAAGTTGGTCTTCACGATACCATAAACCATAAGCAGTATTGTCTTGTGTATGTGCTTCAACAAGAAATTCAGGTGGAGCAGAACATTTTCCATTAACATACTTGATCAAATTTTAACTTTTCATAACACTTTCAATTTGAGAACACCAGAGAAGATAATTTGATCGATCAAGCTTGACTGAAACCAAACTTGAGAAAGCATTCCATTGTGTACCTGGTGGAGTAGGAGTGCGAGGAGTGTTAGAAGAGGACAATGCAGCCATATTATACTAAAAATTTCTCGCTCGTTCAATCAACAGCCGACAAGCACAGTCAATACGATTTGTGTCTGATAAACAAAAAAGGCGACTGAGGAGGTGGATTGGACGACTGAAGGGGCAGATAGGACTCGGTGGCACTCCCTTGTGAGCATGCTTCTCGATGAACATGTGAACAGAAAAGGAAACAGCGCTTCCTTTGGTGAGGGCTGGAAACAGCATGACCTTCCCTTGTTGAGAGACATAAAAAGAAGTCAACAGCATGCTCCTCGGCGAAGGCTGGAAAGAGTGTGGCCTTCCTTACACAAAAAAGGAGGCATGTGCCTCGGTGAAGGCAGGAAACAACACACTCCAAAAGTAAGGCACGTGCCTCGATGAAGGCAGGAAACAACACACTCGGTGCCAGACCCTTGTTCAAACACTAAAAGGAGTAGCATGCTCCTCGGTGAAATAGTGCGCTCCTCGATGAAGGCCTTGGTGGCTTTCACTTGCTCACAACAAGAAAAAAAGAGCACGAAACCGCACGCTGCTCTGTGGTTTCCCTTGTTATGCAAAAAACTGTGGATGTAGGAAGAGGAACAGGAGACGCAACAGGGCACGCAGTAGAGAGAGTGGCTGGAAAACGATGGTGCCAGCATCAAACAATGCTCATCCACTAGACAGGTGAAGCGTAGCTTTAGAAAGATGCAGGATACAGAAGACCACGGTGAAAGCAGTTGCAGGCTCTTATATCAATTTAGAAGAAAAGATGGACACACAGGTGTAACGTGGTTCGGCTAAAATCAGCCTACATCCACACAAAGACTCTCTCTTCTATTCTATAACCACACAGAGAGAGTACAAATATTTATAGTCACTTTATACAATTTAGATCCTTGATTTTAGGATCTTGATTTACACGACAAATTTGGGCAGAATTATAGAAGAACATAGGAGAAATGATTTCTTTCTCATTTAGAGAAGATTGGTCAGTTTTAGATAGCTCTCGAGTTTTGGAAACCGTACCCTGTACTTTGTAACTGATCCTGATCGTATTTGTTCCATAGATCTTATCATTGTTAATAAATCTAGCACAGCTCTATGTTACAGAAATTTCTCAATATTTCCTCCAAGAAGAAGGTCATTCTGCTGGACCATAAACCCCAGATGAGGCTTGGTGATTGTTATGAGAGAGATGGGCTCTATCTACTACATTAACTTGAACACAAACAAGGCACTTCCAGCTGACAAGAAGAATGAAGAATCACTCCTATGGCACTATAGGTTGGGACATTTGTCTGATCTAATTCTCAAAACTGTGTTTCTTAAGCTCGTCTACAATTTTCCAGTATGTGAGACATGCAATTACGCAAAGATGACTGAACAATCATTTCCTGAATCTGAAATAAAAATCCAATATTGCTTCAACTTGGTTCAGGCCGATGTATGGGGCCCGGCTCCTGCTGTTTCCAACTTTATTTTCAGATACTTTCTCCTGTTAAAAGATGACAAATCATGGATGAGTTGGGTGTTCTTTCTCAAGAAAAAAAGATGAAGTCTTTTTTATTAGCAGGCATTGTATGGCCACTAGCAATATCTTATATTAACAAAAGTCATGCACTGGGTGAATTTTATCCAATCTTAAGACTGTGAAAGGTTCCAGATTGGGTTGAGAAGGACTTGGTTTCACACGCAAGACCCACAAATATTATTAACTGACAAATTTTTGGTGGTGGCAAACCCTCTGCTAGGTTAAAAGAATCAAAACTTAGCTGGAACAATCATACCATTTTGTTATCGGCCCGATATTTGATCAAATTATAATTGAAATGCAGAGTTCTATATTTTATTAAATAATCTTATTCCTAGTCCCAAGAGTTCTTTTTGGCGATTGCCTGGGCCTCCCTTTTTACATCCCTACGCATGTCCAATGATATTGGATCGTGTAGGTCGGTGCAGGGTTGGAGTATTTTTTATTTTTATTTTTATAAAGTGTATATTTTGGAATATTTACTTTTTCATAAATCCTTTTTTGTCCTTCTAAAAGTTTTTTTTTTTACTTAGACATGTTATTTTGGTTATTAAGCACCTACATGCATAATTTTTCATGCATAAGACCATACAAGACACTAATTTTAGATCCGACTTTCCATAATGCCCATACCCATGTGAGTAGAGTCAAATGTCCTTCAACTGGCATACATAGTGCTTCCAAGTTCCATCCTTGCACTAGTATAGCACATTGCTCTCAACCCAACCAGGTCGACTGGAAACTGAAAGCATATCATCATCGTTTAAGAAAAGTCATTCCTGGGATTCAAAGAAAAGTTGGCCGAATTTTTCTCCTTTAACTGGCCCTTGCGTCCAATTAGGATGAACCGATACAATTAATTTCTGGTAACTAAAACTTACAAGTACAACATATGTTCATATATATATATATATATATATATATATATAAAGGAATTGAAATATGCTATTTTTTTGTTTTGAGTGGATAAAAACCATCACAGTGCATTTGCGTTGACCAGTTGTTTGAGCATGGTCTTTTGAAAGCAGTTTTTAATTATACAAAATAACAAAATAACCACTCTACTGCAGAAGTAGCTGCCGGAAATGTATGAAGTTATTAACATGAACATAACTAAAGTTTATGCGGCACCAGCCATCTTGTAGCTCCACCATGGGACTTAATATCACACAAGATGATTCAATTGAATTTGAATGAACCTGCAATTGTGGGTGACCTTATACAGAATAGGCTCTGTCCTTAGGGAAGATCTCCATATTTTAATTTTAATTGGTTCTGTCTTAAAGCAAAATACAAGGTCGGCCGAATGCTATTGGGCCCAGCTATCATTAATTACCAAATAAGCACTTTATTAATTGTCAGTCATTTCACCCAAATAATGCCAATGTTTAATTGATACCATATTTTTTTCGTTTAAGATTTAGAAAAAGAATTATATCAATTAATTATCAGACATTTCATGATTTTGTCATCTAGCTACCTCTAGTTTTGATAGTCATAGCACCAACTTCATCCACATTTTCTTGTACCTGGTGATTGTTATCGTACATGTTTTTTTCCACATGTACGAAGGTTATTATAATGTACTGTTGTAGTTGAAAAAAACAAAATCATTATCAATAGAATATTGATAAAAAAAACATATAAAGACAAAGAAAATAGTGCGTGAGCACCCCCCGATCGTCAGGAAGGGGATGTTCAAGTAATATTGACAAAGTTACTCTTTGATGTAGATTCATTACTTATTCTTTCTACTAAGGGACGGCAGCCTAACTCCCAACAGAGTTTGCATCGAAAGTGACAAAGGAAATTGTGGTAGTGTACTTATGTCCGGATGGTTTGAGAGGTTGATTCAATCCTCTTTTGTACTTTAAGTTGTGTTTGATAGTTCGATGTAGCATTAAAAGATATGCCTTAAAAGATCCTCAGCTTAAACAAACTAAAGATTTATGTAGCATGGATCTTAAATCCACGTATATTAAAAATGATAGATTTAAGGTCGGAGGGGTGGGGGAGTTTCGACCTGATCTGGTCCCTGGTGAAACAAATACAACCACAACAATAAAGACAAGCTATTGGCAACGCCTTTTGTCGTTGCAAATAAGTTTATTGCCAACTCGCAAAAGACCAATACTAGTCCTTGCCCTTTGCAGTGTTGCCAAAAACGTTTCGCTAGCCTCAGATCACCCGCCACCATTTTACAAGTGCACGGACTGGTCATTTCGAGCTTTTATCCAATGTCGTGCCCGTGTTGAGAAAACTTGACAAATCAATGTAAATTTGAAAATTTACATGGATAACGGCAGATACAGATTGGACATCCCTATCAAGTCTGAATTGAGAATGCATTTATAAAAGAAAGAATCGTTAAAATTTACTTGTTTCCACCATTCCTCCCGTTCTACTTCAAAGTTCCCAGCCATGGAAAATGTGATGCATTTGATGTAATCCAAGCATGGGTTTCCTTCAACAATATTGGGTGGGCAGTAAGTTTCTGTGATTTCCACATCAACTTCTGCCAACAAGATCCAAGATCAAAGAATAGGTCAGTTTTCAGCACAAAGAAACTAACCAGCCTCAATCAATAGGACAAGCTTCTATAAGAGGAAGAAACTAATCTAGCATGCACCTTAGAAAGGACAAGCTTCTGTGAATCAATCATGCCCATCAAGTCTAGATCTTGATTAACTCTTCGCTCCTTGCTGACATCCACATCTGCAGTGCCTGATAGGACCATAACTAGTTCAGACCTGATGGGATGACTCAGATGTTCTCTGGAAGAAAAATTAACTCAACTAAGTCAAAACCAGCTTCGTGCCATCAAGGGAAAAAATGCAAGTTCCTACTAAAATTGACTTGATACTGATGAAACTACAAAGAAAAGGAGGAAATTCGGAAATTCAAACTGTTACAGTCTTAAGGTATTAGAAGCAAAGTAGTTTACAAATCAAATCATGAGAATATATATTGTTACATTAAAGGGAGGCAGCTCTTTGCAAATGCACCATGTCTCAAACAGCAACTATGTGTTTCAACAACTATACTAAGTAGTAAGTAGATTACACCTGTGACATGTAACTTGTTTCCAATAGCTATAGGTGTGCCATCATTCTTAAGAATTATACTTATAATTTCACCAATACATTCTACTTGTTGAGTAAATTGGCCACCTGTAACAACATTCTAGAAATAAAATCAGCATTAACCCAATAGAATATATACCAAGATAAGATCGAGAGAAAGGATTAAGAAGACCAAGTAAGGTTACTAAAAATAGCAAGAAGGCAATAGACAGTATAAAGGCTATAAGCCCAAAAGATCTTGGACGCTCCACGAGCAGCAATTAGGGCACGGACATCAGCAAAGAGGAATTCTTACATCCATACCAGTGCTACATAGTAATGAGACTGAATAATCATCTTATCCATGTGTTGCAGGAGGAAGGCCTTGAAGTTGTTCAGTATAAGGTGGCGTATCAAAAACTACAAAGTCATAAAATTCTTCATAAATAAGTAGATTGTATTGATTTCCAAATAAATATATTCATAAATACAAAGTATGTGGAATGGATCAAAGAAAGTAGGTCTTACAAAAGCTTTGAATGCTGGACGATGTGCAGCCATCTCATATAAGCAATTTGCAAACCATATCCAAAACTTATACTAAAAAAATTAGTACAATTATCATACAAAAATATTGGCCATCATTGAAAAAACGAGAGAGAGAAGAGACCAAATATCAGATTTGAAACCATATTGAATGGCTGAATATAGATCGTTAGAGAGAGTTATAAGATTACATAGGTTAGCCACAATCTACTGCACCCATTTTCAAAGACCCAGAGGAATTAATCAACAAAAGAATATCCAAAACAAAATGGGCAGAAGCTATGGTAAAAATGCATGCTTGAAATGTAGAATGCTTTGTAGCTGCACCTACTAAAAACACTTGATATTCTCTTTGACTTAGCTATTACTTACAAGACACACTATTAGAAAAGTGACTCGTAAAAGATGGTAGGGACATTATGGAGGATGACCACCACAGCATATGCAAGATAGCAAGTGTATAAAAATATAAATAAACATGCATTAAAAGTTAGATATAAATACGTAGATAAATAGCTATATGTAATACATAAATAAATAGAGAACTAATGTAAATGTGTATGACATTATCACTTCAAATAATATGTCACCTTTGAGTCTTTGATAACTCTCAAGAAACCAAATGTAAAATTAGGGCTTGTGTGTAAAAAAATGTAGGAAATACCCCCAAACTACCTTATATGTATCCGCACTGCCCTTTCAAGTTAATCTAAGATGCCCTCTATTGTTCCTTGCAACACCACCTTTGAAGTCAAATAAAATAAAAATCAACCTCGTATTTGAAAAGAATTAACATGGCATTATTTTAGACTTGTCAGTTTCACACAGAAAGAAACCTCAAAATGATCAAATGTGGTCAGACTAAGAGAAAAGATAATGAAAGTTATACAAAATGTGTCATTTTTAAGATTCTAACTTTTAGATCCGCAAGGAGGGGAGGGAGAGAGTTGAATGTGCAATAACCAGAAACACACAATTATGACCAAATAAAACCCTTACTTATAGGTGACAAAAGTCTATAACTTTTGTTCCTACGATAAACAATTCATTTCTACGTGTTGGACTTTCAGTTGGTGCCAAAGAAAGCAGTCTGTAGCCCAGATCATACTACATGCATGTTCTGCTGCGCAATATTCCCAAAGATGGGCATCTCTCCATTAGCAGATGATTCCACTTCTAAACATTCCAAAGATATTTGAAGGTGGCAGCTTCCAGTCTGCACTAGCGAAATGAAAGGTCATCTCCGGCAACCCTTCATATGGATCACCATTGTTCCCTACATGGTAACACAGGAAATCTTGCTCAGGAGGATAGAAGCACTCACGGTTTATGACAGTGGCCACTGCATTTGCCACTTGACCATAGACATCTTTGGCAAGAAAAGTCAGGCTGGTACCCAAGTCTATGATGATCGATCTGGCATCTCCCAACAATGCAGTCGTCTGTGCACCAGCAAATTGTATGTTGAGTCTGCTGTTCCCGACACTTATGTTTGTCAGGATGAGTCACATAAAAGCTGCCTTCACCACCATCTGATGCCATCGGCGTCTCTTGAACCTCTTCTGTGCCTGAAAAGTCTGCATCGTTGCTGAATTTGAGCTGTCCCACGGAATTGTTTTCATTTCTATATGGAGGAAGACAGTAAGCAAATTTGTCATCAATGGAAAAGCCGATCTATTTAACAAGAGAGAGAGGACCACGGCCAAGGCCAACAAGGCCTGGAACTTTATGCAGGGAAAAATCAGGATTATCTTCACGATGAACACAACCAAAGACAATTCCTTCATGCTTGATGGTGTTGGCACCATTGTCAAACAAGCGCTTCTCGGAGGCTAGGACTCTTTATACTTTGGAAATGTTTCTATAGGAATATCTGAACCAGCAAAGTTGGTCGCTGGTGCAATGATGGACATGCAGTTCCGTGCAGAAGCTGGTGGAGCATCTCTGGTTCTTGTGGGTGGACGACTGAAGTGTATCAAATATTGGTGTTTTGACATGGCAGTTGTCACAATGGTGGCATGTTGTTCATATGAGGTTACTACCAGTGCCTATAATGGCCCAGTACAGGCTGGATGGGGTACCTAGCGAGAGTTTCATGAGAAGCTCACCGGGACCAGCCATCACAGGGCTGGAGATCATGCTGGTGGTATTGGCAAACCATGAAGCAATGCTGCGGGAGCGCAACATGAAGCGCAGAGCCGCCTGCTCAGCTCATTGAGCTAGAGTGGATGAAATTTCATAGAGAGGTGACAGGGATGAGTCTCGATGAATGAGGTCTATAGAGAAGCCGAGAGGTTTGGAAGCAAAGATTGTGGTAGGGTTAGGCAGTATTGCAAGTAGGAGCAGCTGCAGGAGGAGGCTGAATGCTAAGGGGGAGAAGAAGGTTGCCATGGTAAGGACTAAAAGGTTGCTGTACTAAGGATAAATGTGTTGATATTTATAACGGAAGTCATAGTTATGGTGGCCGCTGATGAAGGGAAGCATTTGGATTTGAAAATTCTGCAAAAAAAACAAAGAAAGACATGTGGATGAACTGAGTTATGTATTCCTTTGTGTAACCAGTAACCATCACAATGGAGAAAAGTGGTAGCATCTTCCAATTGTTAAGCTTAGGTATAACAATCACAAACATTTGAAGACTTTCAAACACAAAAGGAAGGCTGCAGACACTTTAACGTATTACTTAAGGTGACCACAATAACTGTTGTATACGTTGGAAGAAGAGATTGTCCTAGTGGTGTTTGAAAATTTTTTTTAGGCATCAGGGGTGGAGCCAAGGGAGGCTCGCATGGCCCTGGCCCACCTCAATTTTTTTTTTAAAAAAATCTATATGTAAGTTTTAGTAAATTTCACTTGTCCTATATAAAAATTTTGAAAAATGATATTTTGACCTTAGTCAAAATTTAGAAACATTAATTCGGCCCTTTTCATGAAATTTTTTTGGCTCTGTCCCTGTAACACATGGTAGTCCCTGCTCCAAAACCTGTCCATTGACCTCCTTAAATCGTGAACCTTGAAGTGATTGGAAAATCTTTCTCCCACATGATCTCTCTCTATACATATATATATACAAATGTCTTTCCAAGCCATGATATTATGGGCTCTCATCTGGTGATAGTTCATGGGCAGAGGCTCATGCAGTGAGGGTTTGCAGGTATGCTATGTCCATTTTGGCCATATCATATGCCTCTTTTATATTTTTATATATATAGCAAAAAAATAAATGGGGACTCTGATTATTCAATGTTACTCTACTCGTTCATAAGGACAATTTGATTCATTATAATGAATTGACGACAGAAAACTAAAGAAAAAAAAGTAATGGGTATTTTTGTCATCTAGTATTAGTTTATACTTTTTTTTTTCTTCACCTTTCTCTCAACCGTTAAGTGGGTGAATGTGAATATGGCCAGAATATATATATATATATATACATATATATATATATGTATATGTATATATATATATATATATATATATATGTATATGTATATATTAGCAGTAATTGGCTGGCGTTACATGGCTGTTTTGAGTTGACCGCTCTTGCATTGAGTGATGTTTATCCACTTTCAAGACTGTAAAAGGTTTCGTGTTTGAGTTGAAGTTGGACTTGCATTTCATTCTTAAATCAAAATTCCAAACCATCAAATGCCCCCTAAAAGAGCGGTCGACCAATTGTTTGTTCGTGGCCATTCTCTCGGGCCAGGCTATCTATAATAGCATGTAGTCATCTTTTGACATCATTCTCCTTCTCTTTTTTGCTTCTATATATTATTGTTTGTGTGTGGTTCTTTATAATTTGGGTATTTCTTTTCATCTATTTTATAATATATTTTTTTCATTTCATCTGTGAAAATTGGTTTGAGTCAACCTATTTGACTTGTACCAGCTTGTTCGCCTGAATGATGAAATAACAATCGGCAAAGTTTAATATTTTATAAATAAACTTGTGCCGGCCCCTTTCCTAAAAATAACATAACATATGTAGGACTCTAATTTTAGATGAGCAGGAGGACACCCCACAATCTTAGAGAAAGCCAGAAGCTCCCTCTTTCCCCTTACCCTCAAGCCCACGGCCGCATCGATGCATGTGAGTGGGGCCAAATATCCATCAACTAGTATAGTGCTTCCACTCCAGTTGCAGTATAGAAATGTAACACCAACATCACTCGCGCTCGGTTAGACTTCTGCTAAGCATCCCCCTTTCCATCTACCTACTTAGGGGTTGTTCTTATTTTGAAAATTTTATGAGTGTCCCTGCTGTCAAATGACTCTTTAACAATATTGGAGCCACATTGCGGATATTGTAAGCAATTTCTCTTACCTGTCATTGATACTAGTTTTTAAAACTTTTTATATACCTTAAAGTTGAAAATTAAAATAATATTGTACCTTAGCCAGAAATTTTTGGATTTGCCACTACCCCTTTAGGGATCTATTTTTCTTCAGCTTGTTCTCTCGCTGAAATCCATTTTGGTGATTTTTGGACTCTAATTAGTTTCAAGGCATGAAGCATAGACTCTCCATCCAACATGCACCAAACTCCATAAGTTAGTAATGTACAACATATTTTGGTGGTTGATTATAACCTTGCTTAGATTATCTTGCAATCAAGTTGAGGAGTTATGATGTTCTAAGTTTAAAATATATAGTTTTCCAGTACCTAAAACAAATTCTTGTATAATAATGTAATTGCACTGCATGAACTTCCGGCAGCGGCTGCTTGTGACATCAAATAGGTTTTTTTTGCGCTCAGAAACTGTCGTGGGAGATCCTCTTTCTATTCATGAGACATCAAATAGGTAATTAAATATATAAATGAGAGTAATTAATCCACTGTCTATGTCATAATTTACAGACACCAAGATTGGAACATTTTGCCGGGGGGACTTATAGTGGCTGGTGACATTAGCTAGTAATGTAACAAGTTCTTGCGTCTTTTACTAGGGATTGCATGCAACCTTTTGTGTTTCTGCACCCTTCTCCAAAATCCAAGCAATGCTGAGTAATAACGTTTGAATATTCTTGTTTGAAGAATTCCAATCACAAATTGATCAAGAGCAGAGACATCTTAATGAATCCCTTAGGTAACCACAGTAAGCATTGAACATGAGGGAAAGTATTGAAGCTAAGTGTGGGTTGCTGTGCATCATTGCCTATACCAGTCAGTCAAAAATATATTGTGATGATGCTGAACCCGGTTGCTGTCACATCATAGTGCCCATGTTTGATGTGACTCACGTGCCCTTCAGCCAAAAAGTCTTGGCTCCGCCACTAAAAAACGGGTTGAGATCAAAAGTTGGCAGGTTAGCATGAGCTTATTTGTGTCATGACAAATCAATTTTTTGATGGATATTCATATGATCCTTCTATTCTAGAAGGTTGACTGGAAAATAGACGAATGTCATCATACTTTAAACATGTTTAACGATTAAAATGGGTGATTAAAGGGATTCAAATAAAAGTTGGTCTATTTTTTTTCTCTTTGAACTGGCCTTTGTGTCCAATTAAGACGAACCTCTACAGCTGGATGATTATTTTTTTGTTTGGTGTCGATAAAAACCATTGCAAAAGATGCATTTGCAATGATCAATTGCTTGACCATGGTTTTCAATAATGGAACAGAACTTTTATGGCAGTTTTTAACAACACAAAATAAACCATCCAAGCATAGAAACAGCTGTGATTTCAATACACACACACAGAATATATATAGATATATATATATATATATATATATATATATATATATATATATATATATATATATATAGGTATAAATTCTAGATAAAGGACACTAGGTATAAATTTTTCAATTTTTTAAAGAATGAGAAAATTTGTTCAAAAATATTAATATAAA